>NW_008349000.1:1344128-1363903 GCF_000622305.1 Nannospalax galili | reverse complement strand
TACACACACACACACACACACACACACACACACACACAATTATATGACTTTGACAAATGTCCAGCAGTTTTGTGAAATCACTACTGGTTGACAGGAATATAAAAATGTGTGCATCCCATGCTATAATTCTTTTCCAAGTCCATTAGTATCCCCTTCCCAGCACCTTCCTCATCCAAACAGTCTCCCACCTGCCTTCCTTCTCAGAGGGGAGGAGCCACAGCCCATTAGAAGAGGAACAATGCATTTCTTTTTTCCTCACCCAGACAGTGGCATCTGGCAGCCTTCCATATGTCCACAGCAAGTGAATAGAAATTCTCCAAAACAGAATGTAAGGAAAAGATACCAGTTACCTAGACTGGAGTGTGCCTGGGTCATAGCAGCTAGTACACCTTAAATATGCAAATAGTCACCCTCAGTATTTTAGTGATTTTAGTAATTGAGAATCATCCTTTTTCCATCCATTTCACCTCCAAAATAGCACTCCCCACAATTCAGTCTCTATTAGCTATCTGCCAAGACATTAATTGAATATTGACCCAGAGAAACGTTGACTACTGGTGGCATTACTGCGACTTGCCAATCGAAATCCAGCTCTAAGCTTGCAATACAGCAAGTAAGAAATTCCATCTCACCACTTGGATTATATTTTAACTGTTAGTACTTGGAAGACAAAGGGTTTTAATTAAAAACAAGGATTCAAAGTCAAGACAGCTACAGTGTAATGAAAAAAGTTCCCTAGACTACCAGAGAGGAGTTCCTGTTTTCTATTAATGCTCTCTTTCAGTCTACAAGCTGTTGGCTCATTTACTCTTTTATTTCGCTATGAAATGTCTATACTGAGCTAAGAACTATAGCAGTTTCCACGAGTCTCTGAGTTTTTATTTGTTTAAAGAGCAAAGTTTATATCTATTCTAATCCAGAAATTGTTATGAGCATTAAAATCGAACTGTTTATGTAGTGATGCTTATCAAATAATAAAGCATCGTGCAATTATGAATCTGACAATGTGCAACTCTTGTCAAAAACATTCCAACTTCGGGATTCTGCACTTGATCATTAGTGGGAGAGGGTGAGGAAGGGAGGAGAAAGAAGAGAGAGAGAGAGATGCATATAATATGTAAATTACACATGATGATAAGTACTATATGAGCTATACCAAATGAAAGGTATTTTTTAGAATTAGCGGAAATAGAGAGGCAGAATATTTAGGTAAGACAATAACATTTTTAAGTTCTCAAAAAACAACTGTACATGGGACTAAAATTGAACTGTAATTTACTGAACAATAAACAAAAAGGGGCAATAACACAAAGTGCTTTATACTGTCTTCTGAAACCAGACTGTCTGAGTTCAATGACAAATCTACCACTTACAGTTACTGTATAAGGAAAGTTGCTTAATCTCTGCATTTTTCCTCCCCATAAAATATTGTCAATTATAATCTGTGTTATGGGATGTTTAGGATTAAGCAAACTAGCATATAAATGTTATATAGAACATGTCTACCTAAGGATGAGCTACTTATAATGCAGACTTTTCTATTTTTCTATTTAAAGAAATGATCAAAAGTAATGATGTTTACAAGCCAATTCAGTGAAATTTACTAAAAATACATATATTTTAGCATGAACACTCTATTCAAAAAATCTACAAGATTTCATGCTGTCTGCTGTAGAGTCAAGTCATCCATTGACTTTAAGATATTATATCCTTGTCTACTAGCAAATATTCCTACAACTTCTAACACAAATCTTTCCGTTGAGTTTCTCTTTCCAGGAACATAAATAGACTATCTCCTCCATCTTTTGATCTTCCCTATTTCACTTTTTTCTTTTTGCAGCAACGTTATTCAAAAGACTTATCTGTCAAAACTTTTTGTTCCATTCTCTCTTGAGCCCATTCTTGGGGATGGTGGGGTTATTCCCTGCTTATCTCTCTCAAAAAGCTCCTGTTATGGTCATCAAGGATTCTCACAGGGCCCAACCCACCTGTCATTTCTCAGGGTTCCTCTGTTCCTCTCTTCTACAGACTCTGTCATTACTGGTCACTTCCTTCCTTTGAAACAGGAAGTGCTTCCCAGAACATCACCAATCTTTTTTGCTTTCCTTGTTATTTTCCTGACCTTTAAATACTCACATAGCTTAGGATTAATATCCTCAGATATCCAGTCTCTCTTCTAACTTCTGAGTTCATCTTGCCTAATGATAAGGTTTTACAAACTGTCTACAGTGGCTGAGGAGAGTGTTCAACAGATGTTTGCTGCAGATGCATGAGGACCAAAGTTTGAATCTCCCAAACCCACTTAAAAGCTGGAAAAAGACAAGTGAATTTTGGATTCAAAAAGGACCTGCCTCAATCTATAAGGTGGACTGGAGATCAAGGAAGACACCTGAAGTCAACTTCAGGCCTCCATACACATGTGCATGCAAGAGCACATGTACTTACACACTTGTCACACACAGATGCATACCACATGCACACACACACACACACACACACACACACACACACAAACACAAATACCTACAAATTTGTAGCTAGCCGTGGCGTCCCTTTCTTAGAGACTGCCCACAAAGCTAGTCATCACTTGTTTCAAATGCATTCTTTTTTATATGTTCACCTTCTGGATCACTGATGACATCTTTCTTGCCATTAGCATTTGGAGGAAGGAGAGCCTGGAGAATTATTTTTTTCCCTTAAAAAAGGAAAGGCCACTGGGTGTGGTGGCACACGCCTTTAATCCCAGCACTCTGGAGGCAGAGGCAGGCAGATCTCTGTGAAATCGAGGCGAGCCTGGTCTACATAGAGTTCTTTGCCAGCTGGGGCTATAGGGAGACCCTGTCTCAAAAACGGCCAATGACCTTCCCTTCCCTTTGTGGTCGCTGGCACCGCCACTGTCTCTGTTCTTGGGTATCTTTACTGCTTTACTGCTAAAATGTTGTGCCACTTTTCTGACAATCTTTCTCTAGTCAGACTCACTGCCATGACAAGATTTGTTTTCAGATATGGAATTAGGAATATTATTAAGAATAATTAAGAGAGGGATTAGAAGCAGCATCCCTCTACAGGATACAACAGAAGCAATAAAATAAACAAGAACTAAAATGCGTAGCATTGCCATCATGTCATCAGTTACAGAGACCGAAACAAGGCATTACTCAGAAACATGATTTCTGATAAGTGGCCATAAACTTGAGGATTTTTTTTTTAACCACAAAGATATATCAAGAAAGCAAACAAAGAAGTTTTTTAAAAGTTGACAACCATTACAGACATCGGAAAGAAGAGCTATAGGAATATCCTTTGGAGTTTCTTGCTCCTTGAAATCTTTCTTTTAAATATATTTTTTATTGAATTTTTGTGGATTATATACATCTTAATCATATTTATCTCCCCCTACCCTATCTGCACCACCCCCAGAGCCTGTCCACAGGACTTTATGCATTTTGTCATGTATGTTAAGGTCTACCAAGTCAAGTTTGTGTACCCAGATGTCCCTCCCTGTGAGTTCATCCACTGGAACCTGTTCAGACTGTCTAGCATCACTCCCTTAAGAAGAAGATCAACTCTCCCTCACCCAGCAGCAATCAGCTGCCAGAAGTTTCTTGGCTAAAGTTGTGGTCTCCTGACCTTTTCCCCAGTTCTATTCTTTGTTTTGTCTGATTGAGTTTGCATGGGTCTTGTGCATGCTGACACCACTGGAATCTTTACAACCTACTACCTGTTTTGCATGGTAACAGACAACTTTAAGGACACATAGGGTCTTCTTTGTAAACTTAGATCAACAGAGCATTGAAGAGTGGGGACACTGGCACTGTTTACCAACAGGCCAAAAATCACATCAATAGACTTGGATTCAATCAAGATGTTTATGCAGTACGTTGTTTCCTTCTAGCTCACTCATGCTCCTTATTGAAACCCTGTATTGTGTGGCTACATAAAAGCTAGTAACTTGTAAATGAAGTACTCATGTGCTCCTCCCGGGTTTTATTTTTCCTAGTGTGGGCCTCTGAAAGGCACTGTGAATTTGCTATTTTGATGTAGTGTTATTGATGGGAGCTTGACCCTTCTGAATTTGCTCCTGATGTGCTATGATGAAAAACTGACCTTCTGAACAGGCCTCTAGCCAGCCAAGGTTACCTGGCTTGATTGTGCAATCTGCACAAAGAAGCTAAAGTGCTTTATTAGTCTGTTCTACTAAAGAGTCACACTGTGCGATATAATCCCAGATAGCTGTTAGATAGAACCCATTATCAGAGATTTCAGCATACAATTTGCATATCCATGCCTCCAAAGTAAGGCTTTTATACCAATCATTACATCTCTCTCCTATTGTTTGAAAGCTTCTAATTGCTACCTTAGTGGTTTCATAATTATTATATTTTCCTTAGTAATTTAATGGAATTTATCTCCATTATCTTCAGCTGGTATTTCCTTACCAAGTTGATATGACTTAGTCATTAATGCTATGGCCAACAGTATTAGTTGTGGTTATTCCTTTGATTAATAAATAAAATGTTTTTCACAATGCTGTTTTTCTCTAGTTTAAAAAAAAATCACATAAGGGTAAATTTCTCTCAAATCTATATTTCCAGGACACTTTTTTCTACTGATATCCAGATGTACATCCAACATCTATTGTTTTATTTAATTTAGAAGTCAAAAAAAATCTGAGTTAATATACCCTTCATAATTCTTGATTATTACTCCTATATCTGTGGCAAACATCACCTCTCTAATGTCAGTGAATAGAAATTCCATTCATGAACCTCTACCTTGATTCCATCTTTCCCTCAAACTCTACACTCAGCCCATCCACAGGTTCTATTACCTCCTCAGAGACTTTTTCATTCTCCAGCCAATCTTGGTAGCATTTGTTACCACTTGACCCAAGAGCCCTCGGCTGCTTGTTCACATTTCAAGATAGACCCTGGTGTTTCTGTCCTCGTCTCCTTAATTGCCTATTTCTACCAATACAGAAAGCAAAAGTTCACAGAGTAAACCACTGCTCTTCTCACAATGTTTAAATGGCTTCCCTTTTCACTCACAACAAAGACCAATGGTTTCACCACAGCCTCCGAGGCTCTTCCTGATGGAGTGGAATTATCACTTCCTCAGTGACCTTATCCATCACTCCATTGTATGACACTATTTCTGGGGGGATGCGAACAAACGTCCACTCCCTTCAGATAGAAAGCTGACAACAGGCCAAAGTAAGATTACCCCCAAAGTCCATCGTGTTGAACAATAAGTTTTATTGGGGTTACTTGCAACGATGTGGGTGAGGGGTTACTCACAGGAACAGAAATGACTCAAACACACCTGCCTCACCAACGCACCCTAGCATGGAAGACGGCTCATGAAAGGTGGAAACCTGGAGTGCACCGCACAACTTGCAGAGAGCTCTACAGGCTGAAAAGTGTCTTTTCCAGGTAGCTCAACTGGTCTCTGCCTCTTCCAGACAGTTTAGCTAGTGCCTGCCTCTGAGGTGGCTGGGCTTGTCTGAGAGTTTTCTAGGCATGTCTGAAAGTGTCTCAGAAGTCCTTACTGCTCATATAGGCTTGGGGGAGGCGTGGGAAAAGCCTAGTGCATCTGGTCAGTTTCAGGGATTTTCTCAAGCCTTTAAATTGTTTGCTTCTGAGCTTAATGAGTTTCCCTGCAGGATAGAATGTTTCATCTCCCCTTAGAAAACCCTGTGCATTAATAAAATTTTCTCCAGGACGGCAGGCTTTATCTCAGACGCGATTGCTACAATGCCTCCCCGCCTCCTCCCCCTTCTTTTCCGCTCCAGCTACGGTAACTCTTGCTTTCCTTCCAGCAAGCATCCTCCCGATCTATGAGGAAAGCTTTCTGTATTCCCTGACCTGTGAACAGTGCCTTGTGATTTCATGTATTTCCTCTAAGAATGAACTGACTGAATAAAAGAAATGCTCCCCGAATTGTTTTGTAATGATAGCTCCTACACACTAAATGACAGGCTCCATGTCTACATCATATTAGACATTCATGGAAACTGTGAACAGGTATTACAATCTTCGTCAGGTACACGAGTAGGGTGAAGCTTTATGTCCCAAATCACACACTGGAAACTGGAAGGTTTTAGCGAGTCTGAACACGACAAATGCAGTAGTACACACTCACTTCTGCTCCCTAAACTGGGCTGGTGTTCTCACATGTCTGAAATGCCTTCCTTCTGAATCTGAATTTCTGTGTTTGACACTCTACTTGTCCATATAAATTATTCTGATGTTTATCAGTGTCCCATTCTCAAGATTGGAGCTCTTAAAGTTTGTGAACTATCACGATATCCAGTAGGAATGTTTTTTCCACCCATGTTCTAATTTTTGTGGGTGTGCTAGTCTTAACTGCTCAAGCACATGGTTCAGGGCTTTATTATAGTATCTATTTTATGTAAATGTCATTGAAAATATTCTAAAGAGTTAAATGACAGTAGGCTACAATGTAAATACAAAAGAACACAAGGTATTTGGGTATCAAGTGATGTACCACATAAATCACTGATGCCATTCAGAAATTCCTTACTGTTTTTATTTTAATATTATGGTAGCTTTGAGCTGAGGTGCCAGCTCTGTGCTCCTTGGTTTCCATGTCATTGTACATTAAATCTTCTTCCTACTTGCCCAGAAACGTTTTCTCTGTCTTTCCTCCTAGATCCTTTTATCTTACATCTAAATGTTGCTGTAGGACACAGCCATCTTCTGAATCCACTCTCCACATATGTTGAACAAATTTACCTCGCTAAACCTCCAGCAGAGAAACCACAGTCTCATGGACATAATAGTTATGAGGCAACAAGCCTGATTCATAATTAAATAAGTCAGAAAGTGGAATGAACAAATGCATATCACCATGATCAGCACCTGGATTTCTAACTTGAATCATTTCAACGTAATGATAGATGACATAAGTTTTTTCGTACAAAATTAATCAAAGATCTTGATAGCCCACCACCATATACCAGTTACCCAAAAATACTGAAATCTTGAGAAATGTCATCTTTCATAAGTACAAATATATAAAAAGTGTATCTCTGGGCATGATTTATCTCCCCCTCTCCCTGTCTAACACTTCCACTGTGATTTCCCCTTTTAAAGTGTCCCCATTTTACCTGCTTCTCCCCTTATAATACCAGACTCATGGTCCTACCTCTAAATAATGCCTAGCTAGTTTTTAAAAACTGGAGGGAATCACATTATTCCAACAACCTAATGACAAATTACACATTAAATATCTCTACATGCATTCATGTGTATAGCTAAAGGCTACATAACAAGAAACAGTGCCAAACAGGAGAAACTTTCAGTGAATTGTTGGCCAGAGTGGTCCAAGAGACTCCCAAAATTACACACACTATTGCCATAGTCCTTGATGGCCTCCCAGAACTTGAAGTTAAGACCCTACTTCTGAAGACAGAACATACTTCAGAAGCAGGATTTGGAGCAATAGAGTTGAAACTGACCTGAAACCAGTTCCCCTAAAGACTAGCTATCATACCTTTGGAAAGCCTATGAAGGTACCAAGGGAAAACATCAATTGATGGCCCAACACCAGTTTCAAGGCCAAATAACCACATCAATGTCCACGACAGAATATGACATTGGTGCAGTATTGGTACTTTCATCTTGGGAGTAATCAACAGCTACCTAATTGGACTAAAAGCCCACTCAGTAGGAGGAAACTCAAGTGTAGTACTGTAAATGTAACCAAATACACATGGCTAGAGTGGTCATGGATCTTAGAGAAAGCCCCAAGACTGTCAAATCCCTAGACTAATGTGATTTCTTACTATGTGCAAAATATGTATCCTTATATTTACAGACAAATATCCCAGTCACCACTCATCAAAGAAGCTTATTTTGTAGCAGTCGGAGACTATTACCAAGTACCACAACTGGTCACACACAGACAATGTCTATGAAGTGCCCAGGCCTAAGGGGCACATCTACAATGCAACCTCTATACCTAAGGCATACAGGACATAGAACAGGGGTAAAGAACAGGACACTGATGAATCTCTCAATTTTCAAGGGCCAGGAACACAAAAGGTCACAAATGATCAAAACATAAAGATTAAGAGTCTGCAGAATGCTGGTCCTTGGACAGGACTCCTATATTAAAATTCACCCACCCACGGCTCAGGAACCATCACAGAAGAGGGGCCAGAAAGACTGTATGAGCCAGGGAGGAGGTGCATGACCATATGGAAACAGAGTCCTACAAGCTCCTGGGACCCTGCTCATATGGTTCTATGCAAACTCAGGCAGACAAAACACAGCATAGAACTGGGGAAATGAACAGCAGACCCCAATCTTAGTGAAGAAACATTGGCAACTGATTACTGCTAGGTAAGGAAGAACTGATCTTAATAAAACAAGGAACTCTAGATAGGCCGACTAGACCTTAGTGGATGGACTTGCACTGGGGGAAAGACATTCTGCAGACACTGACTTGACACAGTGGGTCTTAACATGGATGACAAGAGTATATGGGCTCCGGGAGGGGAGGGGATTATGGGAGGGTGCTGGTTGGGATGGGGGTATAAAGATGACTAAGATTGTTTGAGATATTCTATATGAAATACACAAAAATTCTATAAAACAAATTTAAAACATTTTTTAAAGTGTTATCTCTTCATCTTTTGAATTTTGAACATTTTCACATGAATGCACAATGTATATACATGAAGCTAACATTGTCAGAATTCACTCTTAACAAGTCAAATTTGAAAAAAAACTGTTTAAGCTAGAAGTATTTACATAATTTATACTTCCAGTATTAAAAAACAATGTGAAGACAAAATATAGAGTACAGTAAATTGAAAAAAAGTAATGTAGGCAATTTCAAATAACAAGAAAAAAATTTTAAAGTAAAACCTCTTGGTGACTGGAGAGACGGCTTAGTGGTTAAGAACACCAGTTGCTCTTCCAGAGGACCTAGTTACGGTTCCCAGCACCCATATGGTCACTAACAACCAGCTATAACTCCAGTTACATTGAATCCAATGCCCTCTTCTGACCTCTGCAGGCTCTGTATGACACGGGTACACTTACATGCATGAAAGCAATACATTTATACACATAAAACATAAATAAATGCAATAAATAAAAATTCTTTTAGGAAAAGAAAGAAAAAAGCTCAAAATAGAGTTAGACACATGAAAAAATTACAAGGATAAATTATAGGTGTCTGAACAGAATCCAAAAGGGCTGACTTCATGATCATTAACTATATTTTGAAATCTTGCATCAGATGAGTAGCTGGGTATTTTTCTCTTTTAGGACGTGTCTTCGGAGAACACACATTCATTGTCATGGGGCTTGTTCGAGATGCACTGCGATTCTATAGACCCTACCATGAGTTCTTTGGGAGATATTTCCCCGTCTTCAAGTCAGACTTCTCTGTTGCTTTAATTGCATGGAGTTCATTCTGTACAGGCCAGAGATTTGGCAGAAGCAACACTTCTCATGGCACAGAGGCACATTTACGTGTCCTCCATTACTGCTTATACACGTAATTATTTTCAAGCCCGTCAGTATGGGTGCTGGGTTCTTGATGCTGTAAGGAATGTCAATACAGACAAATGATGCACTTTTAAACTGAGACTCTTGTCATTGCTGTGTAGCACTAAGGACCTCTTCCCCAGGATCTGTGTCTCTGCTGTTGTGGTTATAACCTCTAAAAAATGCAGTTCTTAGGGACTGCAGTCATTCACATTTCCAGACTTTAATCTTTCAAAGACTATACTTTGAGAATTTTCAGATTTTAGAATTTTAGAATTTGAGAGATTCTATCTTTCAGGATTTTGGCATCCAGGGTCATAGAACTCGTGATTGTGTCTGTGAGGACTATGATCAGTTCTTTTCTTCCCCTTGTTTTGTCGCCCCATGTCTACTATAGCACTCAGTTCATGGCAAATGCTCACAATGAATCAGTAAGTGTGTACAGATTGAAGACTGCATTTGGTTACATTTTGATGATTCTGTTTGCCTAGGATTTCCAGAATAAACAAGTCAGTAGAACCAGAAAGTAGTCATTACTTGCCTAGAGGTTGGACTAGATGAAAGAAATTGATGGTAAATACTAAGAGTACAGGGTTTCTTGGGCCGGCGGGGGCGGGGGGGGTGATTAAAAAAAGAACTTCTAAAATTCATTTTAGTGCTGGCTGTATTAACTCCAGAAATATTTATTAAATTTCTAAATTTATTTGTTAAAATTCACAAATTGTGGAGCTGGAGAGATGGCTTAGCAGTTAAGACAGTTAAGAGCATATACTATTCTTGGAAAGGAACTGAGTTTAATTTCCAGAACCCACACTGGGCAACTCAAAACCACTGGTGTCTCCAGCTCCAGGAAGACCCTATGCTTATGGCCTCCATGGACACCTGCACTCACATGCACATGCCCACATGCAGAAACACACACATACACATAAGTTAGATTAAAATATTTTTTAATATTTTATTTATTATTTTTATTCTATGTGTATGTGTGTATTGCCTGCATGTAGGTAAGTGCACCCAGGTCATGCAGTACCCTCAGAGGACAGAAGCAGTTATTGGGTCCCCTGGAACTGGAGTTACAGACAGTTGTTAGCTGACATGTGGGTGCTGGGATTTGAACCTGAGTCTTCTGCAAGAATGGTCTTCTGCAAGAACAGTCAGTGTTCTTTTCTTAACCGCTGAGCCTTCTCTCCAGCTTCAAATTAAAATATTTTTAAATACTCATGAATTTTAAGATAAGGAAGAGGGCAAAGAAAAAGGAAGATTGTTGTCTCAGAACTGCTAGTTACCATCTCTCATCCTTCCTGTCCACCCATTTTTGTTCCAGCTGGTGTTTTAGCAACCAGCTATATGCAGTGGTTGCCTACCAGTACTTAATCTCTGCTCTCTACCAAGACTACATCTGCAGCCACATGGGGCATTTCAAAAGTGTTCAGCAATTCCAATGTATACACAAACCTGTAACAGATCGAAGTTATACCTGGTACAAAAGTTGACTCCTTGAGAACTGATATATAAATACTCCACTCTTCTGGGTCTCGGGTATATATTACACCGCTTCTCAACATTTTCCAGGAAAATTGAGCTACAGTTGCATACAGCCATAAACAAATCAAAGCCATAGCTTGAATAGGCTTTCCCTCTATTCCTCTTGCTCTTTCTCAAGCATCCTATTTCTTTGCCCCGGGGTCATAGCCTCCAAATAAGCTACAGTCTGAAAGTCTTTGTCTCTGGCTCTGCTTTATAAAGAGGGAAAGTAAGTTTGTATCTTTATCACCTTACTGAGAGGAATCAGTATTATGAACATGAAGTGTGGCAGAAAGCCACCCAGGTAAGAAGCCATAAGTTCTGCTTGGCAGCTTCCAACCCTGATCTCTCTGTTTCCTGGTCCATGCCATGTGAATAGTCCCTATCACAAGCTTTTCTCTTTTTATGCATGTATTTATATTCTTTTTATTAGCACATATCAATTGTAAAACATAGTGGCTTCATCATGATAACTGCATACACACATATAGCATAGTATATTTTGTAGCCCTCATATAGACCAGGCTAGCATTGAACTTGTGTTTCAGAAGGGGACCTTGAATATTTAATCCTCCTGCCTCCACTTCCTGACTGCTGGGATTGTAGGCATGTGTGTCACCACATTCAGTTTTATGTAACACTGGGGATCACCCAGGCTTCCTGCATGCTAGGCAAGCACTCTACCAAATGAGCCCTACATATAACATACTTTGATCATATTTACCCCCATTACCCTCTCTTGTCCCTTCTCCTCCTTCCCTGCTAATCTGCTACTCTGCTTCCTTTTACCCAATAGTGCCTTTTCTACTTTCAGTATGTGTGTGTGTGTGTGTATTTCATACAGAACATCTTAATCAACTTCATACCCCCTTCCCCATTGGTATATGCCTATAGACTGCCCCCATTGGAATTCATGCATTCTGTCATTTATGTTAAGGCCTATCATGTCAAGTTACTGTCCCCAAGTGACCCTCAGTGCAAGTTCATCCACTGGGGTCTAGTCAGCTATGTAGAGTCCCTCCCTTTAAGAAGATCAGCTCTTCCTCACCAAACAGTAATCAGCTACCAATAATTCTTCCCCTAAGATTTGGGCCTGCTGTCCATTTCCACAGTTCTGTGCTGGGTTTTTGTCTGCTTGAGTTTGCATGGGTCTTGTGCATGCTGACACCATTACTATAGATTCATTTGAGCAGGTCCCAGGAGCCTCTAGGACTCTATTTCCATATGGTCCCGCACCTCCTCCTGGCTCTTACAATCTCTCTGCTCCCTCTTCTTCAATGGTCCCTGAGCCCTGGGTGGGTGGATTTTAATATAGGAGTCCTGTCCAAGGACCCACACTCTGTAGACTCTTATTCTCTATATTTTGGCCATTTGTGACCTTTTGTGTTCCTGGCCCTCAGTTGAATGAGGGAGCTTCATTGATGAGAATTGAAAAATGCCCTAGTGATCTCTTTGTCCCTTGTTCTATGTTCCATGAGCATAGAAGGTGTAGAGGTTGTATCATAGATGTGCTACTTAGGCTTGGGCATTTCACAAACAATCTCTGTGTGTGACCATTTGTGGAACTCTGTAACAATCTTTGTTGAAAAAGAAGCTTCTTTGATGGGTGGTGACTGGGATACTTCTCTGTAAATTTAATGATCCACATTCTGCACATAGTAAGAAATTACATTTGTCTAGGGCTGTGACAGCATTGGGGTTTTCTCTAAGATCTATGACTTCTCCAGCTATGTGTATTTGGCTAAGTTTACAGTACCACACGAGTTTCCTCCCAGTGAGTGGGCTTTAAGTCCAATTGAGTAGCTTTTGATTACTCCCAAGATAAAAGTGCCACTACTAATAACACTGAGATGCTGGCACATGCGTCTCTAATCTGTATGTATCTGATTATTACTAGTCATCTTTCTGTAAGAAACAGTATTTTTTAAATGAAATGGAGATCTTTTTTTAAAGGTTAAAAACTCATTCAATTTTATGTCTTACAGGGTTCATGCTGAGTTCAATATTGTATAACTGTATTAATTCAACAGTGAACCTAAAAATTTTATAGCCACTTTTGAAAAAAATGTACCTTTGTTCTGGAAACTGTTATTGAGTATGTTAAAGCTGTAATGAAATGCTTCTTCTAAAAAGTAAAAAATATATGTATAATAATAAAAAGTGTCACTACTGCACCTCTGAAGTTTACTATTCTGGCCATTGATGTGGTTTTTGGTTCCCAAAGCTGGGGTTGGACTACCAATGGATGGTCTTCCTTAGCACTTTGCATTGTGCTCTCCAAAGCTATGAGAACTAGCCTTCAGGGAAGGTAGATTCCAGGTCAGTTCAGATCCATTGCTCCAAGTCCTGTCACAAGCTATTCTACTGCCAGCTACTCTGCCTGCTTTCCTGCTATGAAGGACTGCAATTGCTCTAAAACTGTGAACCAAAATATGTCTTTCCCTAGGTTGTTTCTGTCAGGTATTTCAATCACAGTGAGCACAAAAGTAACTAGAAAATTGGTATCAAAAGTAGGATTGTTGTGATAAATCTGACCATTTAGAATTGGTTCATGAGATGAATGTGGAAGAGATTTGAGCTGCAGGCTACAGTCCCAGAGTGCTTCAGGCAAAACATAATAAGTCATTCCAGTGAGAGTCTGGAGGACCACAATGCCAATAGAAATTACTGTCCTCCTATTTGTATTTTTGTTTGGATTCGAGCAAAATCTATCAAAAATTAGAGTGAAGAATCTGGTTATGTCCTACTCATGTCCTGAAGTGTTAAGTGAGGATGAATTTTTTTAATATACTTATTTGGCAGAAACAATTTCAAGACAATATTTCAGTTGGGCTGTGACAAGGTTAATTTTCATTATTTTTAGCCATATTTATAGTAAGATTCAAGAGAAAAGATCCAAGCAGAAAGATGTAAAAAACATGTGAAGTTCAGCAATTAAAGGAGCATGGATATGTTTAAAGTTGGGCACAAAGTGCTGTAACTATTAAAGATATTAGCACCTTTAAAGAAGAGCCAATACTTAGCACTGGGGCAGTTGGAAGGGTGCCCTGAAAATAAAACCCTCTGATCCCAGGGTGGGTAGGAGAAAAACATACAAATTCACTTGTAAGACCAAATAGAGTACTGAAAGATAAAGTATCCCATGCATACTTGTATGGAAGTGTTTTTCCAAATCCCGTCATGTGGGCACTCAAATACTGCTCTAGTCCTGGCCAGCTACTTCTTCAGAAACTGGAAACATCCATATGGTGCTGACTTTACAGGCATGCATGATGAAATAATTACACCATCATGAGGGTTTGCACCAAGATTCTATAGGAAAGACTGAGGACAAAGTATAGCAGGGTCAGAGTCACTGCTGAGAGTCCTTGAGGATGCTATGCATAAAGCTTTGAGGGCAAAACCTGAGTTGTAATGGAGGCCTCAGGATGTTGGAGATGCCATGAATGTGGACCATCTGCAAAAGAAAACTGAAGGCAGCCAGACCAACAGAGAACTCACTGGTGTTGCAGATAATAGGACAATATAGGTGAGGTTACTCAAGCTTGCTGGAGCTCACATCATGCCCACCACGTGCCACAGGTGATAAACTTGAAACTATTACAAATTCTGCTGTTTGCCCTGTTGTGTTTGATCTGCACTGGTCCTTTATTTTCTGTTTCTCTCTTTGGGAATGAGAATATTTATTCTGTACCATTGTATATCATAAGTACATACCTTTCTGGTTTTTTGGGGGGGGTGTTTTTTCTTATTGTTATTATTGCTGTTGTTTATGGTTAACTTTCTTTTTTGATTTTACAGGGGTACGCAACCAAAAGATTGCTTGAAATCTCAGAAGAGATTTTGAACTTTGTATGTAGTTCTTGGTTAAGAAGTTAAATCTTAACCAAGTTTTCACATCTAGAAGACGTAATTCAAACCCCTACATATATATTATATCTTATTATAAATGCCATTTATATTGTACTGTACAGATGCTTGCTTAGTTTAGAAATTATAAAATAACAACAGAATGGGAATGATGTAATTCAACAAAAGGGACGAGTAAGGAATTCATATGTCTCCTCAGTAACTAACTATGCCAACCCCAGGGAAGATGCAAATGGAATTTTACAATCCTGCCGATCATCCCCCTAGAAAGATGAGAGATTCACCTTCTAAATCTTTGGCAGTCTGCTGTATCCTGAGGATTTCTCTCCAGTTGCTATAATCAAGTGTTAACTTGCTTTATAATATTATTAGGGCATCATGAATAAGGTGGATTTTTATTCAGGTGCATGAACGAGACCTAGTTTCCAATGCTAGGCTCCCCTACTTCTTATCCTAGAGATGTCACATAACACTATAAAACACCCTGGCTATCCAAGGAATTTAATGTGAGTGGAAACACTTCAATTCAGTACTTTTTTCTAACTCCAACTTGATGAAATGACAAATTCAAAGTACTGTTCAATCAAAGCATGTCACCTCCTTCAAAAGTGGTTTCAATATCCAGATAATTTATACTCTGGCTTTAGCATACAAATTAAAATTTTATGACTTCATTATAAACAGTGGCATTTGTTTAATAGTACTCAGTATAAACTCATAAAAATCCTAAGATGACTTCTCAGATGTTGGCAGCTGCATTTTCTGGATGCTAGAACTAAAAGATGGCTTAGCCATCTTGAATGGAATCACATAACTAGAGACGTGGTGAACTTACATGGACATAGCTCCCTGTAAGTAAAAATCAGGCTACTTGTTTGTCCATGGTTGATGAATCAGATGTCAGCTCATTGCTAAAAGCCTGCCATGTTCCCGGCTCCATTCTAGTCAATAAAAGAGTTTCACAGACGATAATTTGAAATGCCCAAGAAATCCTTGGTGTCCCTGCCCGTTTAATCGTGAAACTTAGCATTTTGTGACATACTATGTTTTCCTTCAATGTTTCACATATTTCACACCAAACACATTTTTAAAAACTCAGAGGATCTACAACATTCCATTCTATTGTTATTTTCTATAATAGCACCCAAGACAGATGGCCAATACCTTCAAATGGCAGTGGAAGCTGTGAACCAAGCTTGTGCACCAAGTAGTGGCAAAGATCAGGAGCAGACAGAATTCTCAGGAATTTCAGGAGTTAGTCAAAACTGGTATAACAAGTTTGGACAATTTTTGGTAATAGTTACAAAAACTATACATATATACATATGTGTGTGTGTGTGTGTGTGTGTGTGTGTGTGTGTGTGTGTGTGTGTGTGTGTGTACCCCATGACTTAGCAAGTCCACTATGGTATATATGGATCAGATATACATATACATATATGTTGAGCAGATATACATGTGTGTGTATATATGTGCAAAAAACATGTTTAAAATAGCAAATGTCATAATTCAAAACCAAAACAATACATTCTTCCATGGTAAGAAAGTTCCAATATGTAAATTCTGATATATTCATATTGTAGAGCACTGTACAGCAATGAAAAAAACTGTCATCTTTCATATCAACGTGGTAACTCTCACTAACCTTATAAAGACAAGAAAATCAAGCCAAAGAAATTCATGCTCTGTGATTTACTTTACATAAAGGTCAGAAGCAGGCAAAATGAATCAATGATGACAGAATTCAAAATAGTGTCTTTGAGAGATAAACATGGGGAGACTTCTTCAAGAATACTAGTAATAAAAATGTTTATGAAAACAAAAGCCTTGAAAGCAACATTATTGTATTGTACTTCTCTCTTCCCTCTGCCTGTTGATATCACTATAATTTATGAATATTATGGGAGTAATAAAAAGTAGAGGAAAAAGTGCCACAGAAAACATACCAACACTGAGACCTTTGCACTTCTAATTGTTGGCTTGAACTGGTGTTGCTAAACCTCTGTGTGATCCCTCACCTGAGATAAATGCATTTAACTGATCTTTTACCCACTAAACCACACAATGCATAGTCATTTCCATTTTTGTTAAAAGTAAAAAGAAAATATGACCATAGCTAATTTAAAACTATGTGAACATAAGTATGAAAATCAGAAGAAACCATGAGCAGCACTAATTAGTGTCCCTTAAGTGATGATATTAAAATGTTTTAATGCAAATAAAACATGATCAAAAAGTCTCAGGGTGGTCTCAACAGAACTGAGGTAAATTCCTTTACCAGTTACTAAAGTCATTGCCTCCGTGCATAAATCCAGAAGTCCTTTCCTCTGCCACCACCATCATCTCTCCCCTAATGTCCTAACAGGACCTTCAACTTCTAACACTAGCTGTAATAAACAACCAAAACCAACTTAGGAGGGAAGGATTTTTTTCTTCCTACACTTATAGTCCATCATCAAGAGAGACCAAGGCAAGAATTCAAGGCAGGAGCCTACAGGCAGGAACTGAACCAGAAAAGGAGGAATGTTCCTTACTGGTGTGTTTCCCCTGCCCAGAGATGTCAACCAGTCATTAAGAAAAATGACTCACAGACACGGCCATAGGCCAGTCTGACCTGGGAAATTCCTCAGTTGGGGTTCCCTCTTCCCGAGTGACTCTAGCTTGTGTCAAGGTGACAAAAACTAACCAGCACAGCTCTCTATAGCCTATTCTCAGTATAACAGCCAAGGATCATTAAAAAGTGTAAATCAAGGCAAATTAGTCCTATACTGAAAACTCCCTAATAGCTTCTATATTACACAGAGTAAAGCTCAAAGTCCAAGCAATCCTTTAGGTTGCCAGAAAAGAGCTATCTTGGGGTCTTTATGTCCTTCCTACTGCTCCTCTGTGCACGCAGTCCAGCTTACCCCCAGCTCCTCAGTCCCTCCACAGTCCTCAGAAACAGCCTCTGTGCTGACTGCTTCCCCAGAATAGTCCCATCCTAAATGTAGCCCCATAACTTCCCCTTGGCCTTCTTCACGTTTTGTTCAAATTTCACCTGCTATATGAGAGTTAATCTGAACATCACTTAAAACTGCAGCCCATACACCACAGCTTCACACTCCCAACGTCACACCTTGCTCCATTTTTCTTTTCACTATTCCACCTAACTTTCTACTTTACTGTAAAATTGTATTTATTATTACTAACTGCCTCTCTCCTTTAAACTCCATGGGAAACAAAGGTCTTGACCTGCCTTATTTATTAATATATCCTAATACCTATAGTAATACCCAGCACATAGTAGATGTACAATAAATATGCTTACATGATTTAAACATATGTCTACATGTATGACTTGTTGGATTTCAATAGAACTAGAATCAGATTTGTGGTAAAAACATTCAGATTCCAATCTATCTACAGAAAATGGTGCAAAAGAAATATAAAATTCATGACTGGCCCATATGTTATAGTCTAACATCTCTATACTCCAGACCTTTGGGAAAAGTATTATTAGTTGTAGATCCATATATCTATTTAGAAAAGCATATATAATATATAATTATTTAAACTATTGTGTTTTATAAGTGAATAGCAGTAACTAAAAATCTTTACATAAAAGGTGTTGTTTCATCTTGAGTATCAACACATATTTAATTAAAGAAAGTGAAGAAAAATGGAAACTTTTATGCCAGTTCTGAAGGGGACTTCAAGGCCCTTCACTTCACAGAAATGAAACCTTTTTAATTTATTTTCACTTCAAAGCATGGTTTTCTTCATCCCTGTTCAAGTTGATCACCAGCACTGCTCTTATATGGTTAGGTTCTTTTCAACTCATCTAAATGAAAGAGTGCTAGAAAGGCTAAGGAGAGCAGGTGTTTCTAATATTTCTAAGCAACAGCTGGGAGAGAGAAGAAGCACAGAGGTGTTAAAAAGAAGAAAATTTACTTGTGCAGAAAATAGCTGTATTGTAAAAGAGGAGCAAGCATCTAATCTCTGCCCAGAGGTGAGTAGAGAGAAAGGAAACCTGGTGTTGCTAGGGCTGCCAAGGAATGCAATAGGCTGCAAATTGCCTTTAAGATAAGCAAGATCAGCAAGATAATTGCCCAATTAGTGAATCAATGAACAAGTGAATGAATTCATATGTCATGTGTGTGCAAGTCAAAGGCTGCTTTCACTCTGGAAACAGAGATTCTTGGCAAGAAGTGCTGCTAGTCTACTCTTTACCCTTTCTTTGAGGGTTAGGGAGAATGACTACTATTTAAGCATTCTCAAAAAACAAAAATAAAAATACAATACCACAGAGCATTCCATCTTCTGCTTATGTCCCCAAAGGAAATAAAGTCAGTGCAAGGTAGAGGTACCTGAACCTCCATGCACATTGCAGCATTAGTCATAAAAGTCAAGATATGGAGACAGTTGACCAGTGGCCCTCAGATCCAGGTAGGATGGCTGTGCCCCCTGGCCAGCCTTCCTCCATTCAGGTCGGCCCAAATCCCTGCCTTTGCTTGCCAGAGACTGCCATCTCCTCTTGGCCCCTCTCCCTCCCTTTACGATTGCCCAAACCCCAGGTCCACTTCCCACAGGGAACTCTCCAGTTGCCCCATATGGTCAGAGAGACCAGGTAGGCTGCCTGAGTACTCCTAACAGCACCCCTCCATTGGAGTTGCCCCAAAGCCCTACCACTGCTTATCAGGGACCTCCACCTTCTTCTGACTCCTCTGCCTCCCTTTGGAACTTAAATCCCAGTCCAAGCCCCACCAGGTACTCCTCCAACTGCAAGTAGGCTCTGGCACCTCCCTCCCTTCGGGACTCACCATAGCCCTGCCAGCTACCTGATGGGGACCCTCCATTTGTTCCATCAGGTCTTGAAAC
>NW_008349000.1:1325829-1343937 GCF_000622305.1 Nannospalax galili | reverse complement strand
ACACGAAAAATCAAAATAACACATCTCCTCCCAAAAATACAAATTGCATAGTAACAGCCCTTAATGAACCTGACCTGGAAGAACTTCTAGACAAAGCATTAAAAAGAATAATTACAGCTATCATCAACTCAAAGAGGACAAAGACAAAGAGATGAATGAAATAAGGAAGCCAATCCAAGTAACATAAATGGAGATGGAAATGCTGAAGAAAACCAAACCAGAATGATGCTGGACATGAGAAACTCAATAGCCACACAAAACCCTCGGTGGAAAGCTGCAAGAACAGAATGGATCACACTGAAAACAGAGAATTGGAGATGAAAGACAAAGTATACACCCATGAAAGGAACATGGGAGAGCTTGGGAACCCTGTGAAAAGACCCAACCTTCAAATTATAGGCATAAAAGATGAAAAATACCATAGTGATGGAGGAAAATATTTACATGTATGTAAGTGCACCACATACATGCAATACCTGTGGAGGCCAGAAGAGGGTGCTGGTTCCCCCAAAATCGGAGTTACAGATGGTTGATAACTACCATGTGGGTCCCAGGAACCAAACACAGTTCTGTAAGAGCAGCCAGTGCTCTTAACCCCTGAGCCATTTCTCTTGCCCACAGCGTTGGAATAGAAAAATATCTTCAGCACCAGGCATGGTGGTGCAGTGCTTTAACCCTGGCCCTCAGGAGGCAGAGAAAGAGGACAAAGACAAAGAGATGAATGAAATAAGGAAGCCAATCCAAGTAACGTAAATGGAGATGGAAATGCTGAAGAAAACCAAACCAGAATGATGCTGGACACGAGAAACTCAATAGCCACACAAAACCCTCGGTGGAAAGCTGCAAGAACAGAATGGATCACACTGAAAACAGAGAATTGGAGATGAAAGACAAAGTATACACCCATGAAAGGAACATGGGAGAGCTTGGGAACCCTGTGAAAAGACCCAACCTTCAAATTATAGGCATAAAAGATGAAAAATACCATAGTGATGGAGGAAAATATTTACATGTATGTAAGTGCACCACATACATGCAATACCTGTGGAGGCCAGAAGAGGGTGCTGGTTCCCCCAAAATCGGAGTTACAGATGGTTGATAACTACCATGTGGGTCCCAGGAACCAAACACAGTTCTGTAAGAGCAGCCAGTGCTCTTAACCCCTGAGCCATTTCTCTTGCCCACAGCGTTGGAATAGAAAAATATCTTCAGCGCCAGGCATGGTGGTGCAGTGCTTTAACCCTGGCCCTCAGGAGGCAGAGGCAGGAAGATTTCTGTGAGATCAAGGCCAGTTTGATCCACATAGTGACTTCCAGGCTGGCTGGGACTAGGGAGACCCTGACAAAAAATATCTTCATTAAAACCATAGATGAGGATTCCCCAAACTTCAAGAAAGAGATGGCCATCCAGGTACAAGAGACTTAAGGAACACCAAATAGGACCAGGAAAGAAAATCTCCATGCCATATTATAGTTAAAATATTAAAAACACAGAATAAATAAATGCTATTGAAAATGCAAGAGAGAAACATCAGGTCACTTATAAAGGCAGACACATTAGAACAACACCTGGTTATTCAACAGAAACCTTTAAAGCTAGAAGGGCTAGAAAGATGTATTGCAAAGACAACGCTGTCAGCCCATACTGTTAGACCCAGAAAAACTATTAAATCAAGGGCAAAATTAAAACTTTCTACAATAAAAACAAATTAAATAATTTATGACTACTAAGCCAGCTCTACAAAAGATACTAGAAGGAATACTTCAGTCTGAACAGAAACATAAAAGTACCTAAGAGATCGCAGGAAACAAGCCATTCTAGGACAGGGAAAACAGGTCTGAGAAACACCACAAAATCAACAAAATGACAGAAATTAACACATATAACTCTGAATATGAATGACCTCAATTCCCCAATAAGAAGATGCAGACTAACAGACTGGATTAGAAAAACAGGATCCATATTTTTGCTGCCCCTAAGAAACACACCTCACCTTCAATGACAGACACCAACTTAAAGGAGTAGAAGAAGGTATTACAAGCAAATAGAACTAAGAAACAAGCAGGCATAGCTATTCTACCGTCCAACAAAATAGACTTCAAACAAAGAGTAGTCAACAGGGATAAGAAAGGTTGCTTCATACTCATCAAAGGAACAATAAACCAAGAGGATGTTACAATCCTAACCATACACACATCAAGCATGGGAGCACCAATTTCAGTTAAAAAGCATGATCTCTAACTTTGAATCTTTAGATACGTGTGTTTCAAGAGGCCAGGAAACTAGTAAGGGAACATGGGGGATGCTTCATAAGAGGGGAGATAGAATGCAATCATATAAAATGGGGAAGGGGGATGATGGAATAGGAAGAGTTAAATGGGCATGGGGAATGGGAAAGCAGGGTAAAGGAGGGAGGAATAACACTAAATATTCTTAACATGTCATATGGAAACTTACTACTACAAAAGAGTCTTAAAATATATACATATATACAAATATTTTAAACAATGTTACCCTGTAATGGGAGAAAAATACCCCTACCAGACACCACACAGTAGTAAATAAAAAGTTTGATGCCAGGAATGGGCTCCCTCTTTAGAGTTGTTGACCAGGGCTTCCACAAGCCTGGATTGCCATTCCTTTGATTTCCTACAGAACTTGATGGTAAGACCCCATTGTTGAAGAAACTACATACATCAACTATACAACACACATGGAAAAAATCAAGCTTGTATTGATCTCAAAGCTTCATCTCTACTGGCTAGCTTTCACAGGGCTAGAAAGTGAAGAAAAAAGTAATCATCAACCTTATCCAGCTGTGAACTCTGTGAGCTATAATAACAACTAGCCTGACAAGATATGCCCATTGGTGTAATAATGGCACAAATTTTATGGGAGTAACCAACCACTTTCTGATTGGATTTAAAGCCCACTTCACAGGATGGAACCAGACCAGGTAACAGACCATAGGGAAGAACCCACTACTATTATTCTCCTAAATGGTCATAGTATTAAACCAACTCCTAATGATTTATCATTATACCCATAGATTAGTGCATCTCTTAACTCTCACCAGAGAAGCTTCCTCTTGTAGGAGATGGTGATTAACACAGAGACCCACAGCTGGTCTATAAGTGGAGAATAAGAAACCACAAAACACTCTGCCCTAAATGAGACACCTGTATCATATCCTCTCCCCCTAAGGCTCAAGAATCATTAAGGAAGAAGGAGCAGAAAGATTGTAAGAGCCGGAAGCAGTAGATGAATATAAGGAAACAGTGTTTTTCAGACACAAAAGGGCAGTTACACATATGAACACACAGCACTTGTGACAACATACACAAGACCTGCACAAGCCCAAACCAAACAAAAATCTCAGCATGGAGGTGGGGAAGTGGCTAAGAAGCCTCAGCCCTAAATGAAGAAATATTCACAACTGATAGCTGCTGGGAGAGGGAAGTTCAGTTTTTTTTAGGTAGAGTGACCAGGCTCCAAGGTATGAACACACATACAAGAGCATTTGAGGAACACAAATCAATCTCAATAGGCCTTAAAAAAAAAAAAATAGAGGGCATGAGGGGTGGGGGATAGGGAGATGGGGATGAATCTGTGAGGAGATGGAGAGGGGGTCTGAATATGATTAAAATGTGTTATAGTTGAGAATATGACATTCTCAAAGAATCAATAAAAATATTATTTTTAAAAAGATATGGAGAGACTCTAAGCATCCATGGATGGACAGAGTCATTATATTACATATGCATACAGGTGTATATTGATAAACTATTATGTAGCCTTATATAATAAGAATTTCTTGCCCTCCAACTTGGCAAGGATAAACCTAGAGAACGTGAGGCTGATTGAAGTAAACTAAACACACAAAGAAAAACATTATATGATCTCACTTTGGAGGCGCATGTTAAGGTTTTATTTGGGGTCAGAAGAGGCTTTTTGTTTTTGTTTTGTTGGTTTCTTTGTTTTGGGGGTTTTTGTTTTTTTGGGGGGGGTGGAGACATGTTCTCATATAACCCAGACTGGCCTAAACCTTGTCAAAACCGAGGCTAGCCCTGAACTCTTGATCCTCTTGCTTCTACCTTCCAAATGATAAGATTAGGAGATGTGTACCACCATGCCCAGCATGATGTAGAATGCAGGAAACAGAGTGGAATGCTAGTGAGAGACAAGGGTCCTATGGGAGGAGATGGGGGTCAAAGCTACAAAGTCACGGTTCCATAAGATGAGTCTCCAGATCAATGTAGAACAGGAAGACTGTGATTAGTAACATTGCATCGAATACTAGAAATTTTCTGGAACAGTAGGATTCAAGTGTCACAAAAAATTGAGAAATATGTAACATGCTAGATGTACTAACTTGTTTAATGGTTGCAAGCATTTTACTGTGTATGTGGCTAACAGAACATGTTGAACAGCTTATATTCATAGTACCAAGGTATGAATGGAAACAAAATGCTCCACCTTTACTCACACTGTTTCTTCCTTCTTTCCAATCATGTGTCAAGTATTGGTTGCTATGGCCTTAGAAGACAGGTATGTTTCCCAGAAAAAAAATCACATAAAATATAACTTTAAAATAGAGAAAGCATATATTTTAACCTCAGTTATGTCTCTGTATCACTTTCTTCTATAGTGGGCATTTAACATGAAATTTTAGCATGAGTTTTCAAGGACCATATACCAACCATGTCATAGGTAATCTACAAATTATTTGTTCTGGAAAAAAAATGAAATCGAGAGATGGTAACTGTCTTCCTGGATATACAGGGCTGAACGAGAATGCAGGCTCCTTCCTCTGCCCACCATACAAATAAAGAGGATTTCCCTACACGCACTTTGCAATAACCAAGTTGTCCAACAGTAGGTGCCCCAGCTCAAGTGTGCTTCTCTTTCTGGTACACAGAACAGCCAGTAAGAATCATGTCTGGAAAAGAAAGAACTGCAAAGTGAGTAGTGAACAATTTACCCTCAAATCATCTGTTTGTTAAATTTTTCATTTCATTATTTTCACATCAAACTCTACTATAACAAATTATTGTCCCATTTGAAAAAAAATGATATGGATATGCTGTATTTTTTCTTCTCCCTTTATAAAAAATACTTCCAGGGGGCTGGAGAGATGGCTAAGAGGTTAAGAACACTGGTTGTTCTTGCAGAAGACCCAGGTTCAAATCTCAGCACCCACATGGCAGCTAACAACTGTCCGTAACTCCAGTTCCAGAGGATCCAACAACCTCTTCTGTCCTCTATAGGCACTGCACGACACAGGTGCACTTACCTACATGCAGGCAATACACTCATACATATAAAATAAAAAAATTTCTTAAAAATACTTCCAGTCTCTCAGATTATTTGGAATAATATAAAATCTAGCTTGATAGTAAAAGTATTGACCAGATAAATTCTCTTCCATTTTGATGAATTGTTTTGTTTTGTTTTGTAAACTACGTATGTGAGATTTATCAGGTGTTTGTTGTTTGTTTGTTTGTTTGTTTGAGTTTTTGAAGAGTTTGTTGGTGCTGGTGTTTGGGCTTTTCTTCACCTTTCTTTGTAATTCATCTGTGTTTCCGTTCAGTCATTCCAGGCTGTATAATATGCCCTCTGCTGGTAAGAAGAAGAAAATCATCGATACTTTTAAAGCTAAAAGATCACAAGAATTCATGTGAATTTCTTTCTGGTGTGTCTAAAAGACATGAAATATAGTAGTCTACAAATAGCCACTTTTTAGAGTAACCATCACATTATGACATATATGATTAAAACTGGAAAGAAAACATATTTACAAGCCAGTCAAGCTGAAGCTAAATGATAGGATTTATATTTAATTCCCTATTTTATATTAGCTTTGATAAGATCTAACAGAGACTACTTGAAGGACAAGAACCCTTTCCTAATCACCCTCATATGGAATCACATCAATTTAATTTTTGTGACATTTTACCAAGCAAACTGCCAATGATTATCTGTTTTAAAATGTCAGTAGCAAGCAGGACAGAATCATGTAAATCAAAGAAATCAAAGTCACCAAATTTAGTAACTGATATGTCTTCTCCCCACTCATTTTCTATCATTTTCTCTTCTAACCTTCAGCAACCTTTTTTTTTTGTTTTTTGACAAGGCACAAAGAGAGAAACTGAGATTATGGCAAACATCATAAGTTAATTAGTTAGAAATGTAGCATAATATTCCTTATAAGACTAGGTAAACAATACACATAACTTTGAGGGTTGTTGGGAACAAGTCTTGCCCATGAAGCCTGACCGACCTGGAAGGAAACTATGGGGAAGACGATGAAGATGTGTCCTGTGTGATGTTACCCCATCCCTCCCTACTAGTCTCTCTTCCACATTTGATCCAGCCCCACGTTCTTCATGCTAGTCACAGACAGGCTACTACCTCATCCAGGGAAGGGTGGTGTTGCAGCCCTTGATTGTAAGTCTTTACACAAACAGCACGTGGTCTGATCCTGCAGTTCATTTAAGGTTCTGTGCAAATGTCCCCACCTCAAATGTCCCTTATCGCCCACACATAATCACAACCCTTTACCCCAATGTTCTCAGCATTTCTCTCTAACTTTCCTTGTGATTTTTGCTGTGTGTATAGTCCATACCTTCCCACTGGGAAGCAAGTTCTGTGCAGCTGACACTTGACTCATTTGTTCACGTCCCTGTTTACAGTGGACAAGTATCTGATTCATAACAACTAATCAATTAATATTCATTGAATGAATAAAACAATTAAAACAAATTAATTTATCATTAAGCAACTTCTATAATCAGAAGTAATTTCTGCTTGGAGTAGAAGTGTAGTCTAACAACTTTTAGGGCTTCATGCTATGATTTATAAAGAAAGATTATATTGAAGTTGGAGACATGGCTCACAGTTAAGAGCACTGGCTGCTCTTGCAGAGGACCTGAGTTCAGTTCCCAGTACCCGCATGGTGCCTAACAACCATCTGTAACTCCAGTTCTAGGAGATCCAACACCCTCTTCTGACCTCTGTGGGTATTACATACACATGATGCACTTACAAATGTGCAAGCAAAATACTCATACACATAAAGTGAAAATAAATAAAAATTTTCTAAAAGAACAATTACGTTGATTGCTTTGAGTATACTCAAAAATACTTGAATCCTATCCCAAAACATGAAGCACAAAATAATCAACTAAATGAATGTTGGGGACACCATGAAAAAGATTGATTAGATATTTAAAGTCATTCAATGCATTAACATGTAAAATATTTTTTTCTTCTGGATTACTGTCATTTCCTTTTAATCAAGCATTTTAAGATAAAGAATAGAAAGTAAAAATAATACAAAAAATATCATATTCCCGAGAATGGTCATTGGTTAAGTTATTAAGTATTTCACATAGTTTCTATGCTTTATTAAATTGTGTTTAAAATAGACTATTGCAGGGGCTGGAGAGATGGCTCAGCGGTTAAGATTGTTCTTGCAGAAGACCAGGGTTCGAATCCCAGCTGGCAGCTAACAACTGTCCATAACTCCAGTTCCAGGGGATCCCACAGGCTCTTCTGTCCTCTGCAGGGATTGCATGACATGGGTGCACTTACCTACATGCAGGCAATACACACGTACACATAAAATAAAATAAAAATTTAAAATAAATAAAATAGACTATTGCTCCTCAAGAACCAAAAAAGGAAAGCAGCTACATGGAAAAAAACATTAATTATGTAAGTATATGCTGGTACCTAGCACTGTTTTATTATAACATTGCCAAGCTTTATTAAAATTAAAGGATTTTAACACCGTATCACATATGAGACTATCTTCTATGTCTGCTCCAAAACTGGTATATGTAAAATTCCTGGTAAAGAAATTTGATACGCTCCTTAAAATATAACAAAGCACAATTTCAGACGAACATGCTTTAGATATGCTTGTAGTCACTAAGGAGTTACAAAAATAATGGCGCAGTTAACATAGCCAAATATACACCTCATTTTCTAGCATCTCCATCTGTCTAGATACATCAGGATTACACACAAGAAAAATTATTGCAGTCATTCAGTGTTTTGAAACCTGCCTGATACTATCCATTTTATTGCCAACATTTTGGCCTTGTATTGCACATGATGAGAGAACTGACCTTTGAAAAAAAAATTGTTGAGTCGAACAGAGACAAGTCAGATGACAGAAATTGATAGAAAGAGGCCTGTTGTTGCAACGGTACTTAGATTCTTTTCTAAAATGGCCAACTTTTCTGACCAGTAAATTTTTGCTATTTGATTATGTTCTTCAATGAAAATCTCCCATCCAAGTACACATAACAAAAGGGAATATTCCATGAGCACATACAACCAGCTCTGTATTTACTTTTTTTTATTTTTATTTTTTGTGTATGCGTGTTTTGCATGCATACGGTATGTGTGAAATGCCCGAGAAGGCCAGAAGAGGGCTCTGGATTCTCTGGAACTGGAGTTACCGATAACTGTTAGCTGCCATGTGGGTTCCTGGAACCAAACCTGAGTTCTCTGCAAGTACATCCAGTGCTCTTAACCACTGAGCCATCTTTTCAGTCCCCTAAAAGTAGGGCTGGTAATCAGTGAGCTCTTGGGCTTGGACAAGGCAGACCAAAGTTAAAATTCCTCACCTTCAGGAAGCTGTCCTCTGAAATCCTTTGTCTCATCTGTAAAGCAGAGCAGGAACTAACTGCATTTATGAAGTGCTCTCCGCACATGAATGTAAATAAATCATGTAACTACCATGGAGCCTAAAAGGGTGTTCACCTTAAGCAAAATGACACTTATTTGTTTATGATTTTTTTGGAAATTCTTAAATCATCTCCCAATGCATGTTCAGTGAGGATCTGTAGAAGTCTGGTATTTCTAAGGCCTGCATAGCCATACCCAGTAGACACTAATAAAAGTGATTTAGAGGTGATGATAAGTGCTCTAACCCATGTGATATATACTAGTACACTGAGAATCATCAATAAGTGTTAAACATCTGACTGTCACACTATTAAATGTTTGATAAGTCTGCATTTCTCCTAAGGCAATTATAGTAAACAGAACATTCTCTATGCAATAAAACTTATTTTATCACTTTTATCTTCCCTTAGGTACATATACCATATTGAAGCCAGTGAGAGGCATATACATCATCTTTCTCATATTTCAGCATTTCAAAAAAGACTGTGGGTTTATAATAGAGTGTTGTGGGATTGTGTAACCTCTGTAGATGTTTTGTGATGGCACAAAGGTGCCTGTGGCTAGAAAGAGATGGCCCCATCTTTGTAAATACCTTAAAACTGTCATTGTTTACATTCTTATTGAATGTCCTCTCAGCACAAAGGTACAAAATCTCTATGGGAGCAAGATGGTATCCAAATTATTCCAACTCATACTTCCGTGTCTAACTCCTAAAAGTACCCTACCAGAGCAAATATTTAGAAAGATAATGGGAAATAATTCAATCTAGAATATAGTGCTCAAAATACATACAAATAGAATTAGTGTTTTATATACTAAAATATGTCTAAATAGTTCACAATAAAATGTACTCAGAAGAGAAAAAAAGTCTCTTTTCCAGAGCATAACAAGGTTAGAAAACAAGTCACCTAACCCTAAAGAACGGAGGGAAATGTAATTTGCAGAAAACAAGGTACGTGCACTCATGCTGCGGACAAACATCACCCTGAAATCTGCTCAGTTAATAAAAGAGCTCTGAGCCTCAAAGCATATTCATACATACCCTCCTTATTAAAAAGCCGAAAATTAATCCCTTGCTCAAGAGGTGTTCGTGGCCCCACATTTAAAAGTACAAAAGTTCACAAGGGGAGCATTTGGATTATCTGTAGATGCTGTCAGGCAAGTTTGCCCTATTATTGACCATTTGTAGTTTATGGTAAAAAAAAAAAGAAAGAAAATCAGTAAATTCAGCAGGATACTCTACTTAAGAAGGATTAGATTATCAGATGATAAATGAGGTAGAATTTTACTACATGGAAATCAGCAAGATAAATTCAGCCTTTATAAGCTTATAAATCCGGACTATTTACCATAAGAGCAGCACAGTAGAGATCACTGCCTGCCACTACCCACCCACAAACTTCTAATCATAGGATGCCAGAGGGTTGGATAAATGCAAGATCAAGTAGAACACAATTTTCCTGGTTAACGTATTTCACACTTTAAAACTAAGTGTGTTAATACACACACAACAGGCGAAAGGAGAGAGAACTTCCTGCTGCTAATGGATACCATTGGAGACTTAAGTTAATAGTAAGTCTAAAGTTCCAATATCTACTTCTTCGTGCAAACACTACACCCAGATATTTAACACCACACACGTCATCATCACACAGCATGGTGGCTCTGCTGGACTTACTCTATTATAAAAAATCACTCTTATTACTAATCCAATAGCACAGTGTGAGTAATGAACTTCATTGTGAACTGTATAGGATCATTTAATGAACTGCAATAATATGAAATTGCCTTCCAGTAGAATGTGTTAAAGCCAGATTGTTCCATTTAATAACCTAGCTTATTTACTCAACTATTGGGTCTTTAAATTATGATAATCTACAAGCAGAAACTCTGGGAAATTCATATGTAAATATGACATATAAGTTTTAGTTTAAGCCATTATGTAAGGTCATCTTTAAATGTAGCAACACCCCAAAGCCAAAATACCATTACACCTATTCTATAATTCATAAAGAGCCCAATAGTTTTCATCTTACAAAACCTGCCCAAGCAACAATATATGTAGAGCAGAAACTAGACATCTTGACAAGCTTTCCATAAATACTGATTGGGGCATAGATATTCCTTAAATATTTAATATCTACTGACTGATATTTTAGTAAAATAGTGTGAAAGAAATTAACCAAAATCTTTAAATAGGTGATAGATAAAGAGGGAGAGAAGAAGCTAACTGATCGGTAGATATAAATGATATATAGATAGATAGATGTTAGATAGATGTTGGATAGTTGATAGATAGATAGATAGATAGATAGATAGATAGATGATAGATAGATTCTTACTAGGTTATATGAATGAACACACATTAAATTGAAAATCTTGGGCAGTAAGATGCAGAATTGTAAATCTTCATCCAAAGGACACTGTGTGCATTAACCACATCAGTGAGCCAAATAAGGAACAAAGATACCAACATTTAAACTAATTATACAATATATTAACCAGAATTCTGAGCAATTAATTTTGTATTTTCAAACTAGAAAATAGTTAAAATCAGATTCACATTAAAGATACTTCTCAGGTTGATTGCCATAATTAAATATACCATAAAATAACAAAAGTTAGTGTTAACTACCATTTATTACAGAACTATTAAATTTGAAGTATTGGACTAGACCCTTCCCCATGAACTGTAATTCTAATTCTGATCATCATTTTGGTTTGGAATCCAATCTACAAGTGCTAGACTATACAATCCCACAAAGCTATGCCTAAGGAGCTCCAGAAACATGATAGAAAACCTCCTTTTAAAAAAATGAGATATATATCATATTTGAAGAGTTCTGTGAGCAAAAGTTTGCATAATCTGACTTCTAAAGAATCATCTGTCCTAGTACCTCAAGTCTTTCAAACAAGCCCTCATTTTCCTGTGTGATCACACAGGTCTTCATAAATATGAGAAGTTATGTCTTCACTTCCTGCAGTTTCAACTCATCTGGCCCATCTCTGATCTTTCCGGAGGCAGTCTCATAATTTACCCCTAAGGTATTTGTCCCAGCTGTAGTTTCCACTAGGCTTCTCCATGAGTTCAAGAATTGCATCTATTTAGTACATTACTGAACAGTCGGCACATAAATTGTAAGAAGTGTTCAATAACCATTTTATGAATACTTTAAAGAATAAAAAAGTGGTTCGAATATCCAAACTCATAAACTTCGGCTTTTACCACCATAATTCAGTTTTTAGAGAGTCACAGGAGATGAATAAGAGTTCCTAATTTACATGGTCTCCTACACAGAAGAAAATATTAATAAACACAAAAATAACTTCAGGTCAAACTTTTAATGATCAAGATCAGTGGCACTTGCTTATTCTATAAAAATATATTGGTTTTCTAGAATGTTCTAACAATGCACCTGACACTGGTGATGCTGTGGTGAGCTGAGCACATGAAGATTTTGCCGCTGTGATGTGATAATGTGCTAAGAGGTTACTATACAGAAGCAAAGTAGAATATTTATCATGAGAGAACTACATTAAGTTCATCTGCTTGTGGAGACTTGACAATAAATTATCAATCCCAATAGTCAGGTAATAACCACAACAAGAAATAATAGAATGTAGTGGACCTCAATTTAAACCTATAAATCATGATATGTAGAACTGAAACATGAGCAGTCTAATTCAGAGATACAGGAAGTAAAATGGCGGTGGTCAGCGCTGGGGAAAGAGCAAAACGCAAATGACTTTTTAATGAGTATGTGAATCCAATCTGGAAAAATTAAAAATTTTGGAACTAGATGGTGGTGATGCTTTGTAGAACAATTTAAATATACTTAATGCCAGTGACCTGCACAGTTAAAAAAAATCAATAAAATGGTAAATATTGTATCATTTGTGACATACAGGGAAGTCATACTTTCAATAGGTACCAATGATTTATCAGACACTTGTGAAGACCTGTGCTGTTTGTCACACATGCGTTTTCCATGCGTATCAGAACTCCTTGTCCTAAGTTTGCTGGAGTGCATGTGTACAAATATGGAGAAGTCTCGCCAATAGCAGGAATTTCAAGTGAAGGAAGACATGCATGTGACAAATGATGTGTCGTTATGTGACCAGCAAGAAACTTCAAGGGCACTGACAGCTCATTTTTTACCTAAATTCCCTTTTTGGAATGCTCTCCAGGACTATGAAACATGATGAATTTTTCTTTAATTCTTTCTCTTCCAAAACACAAAAAGGTTATTATCCCTCAAGTTAAAAAAAAAATCTTTGATGAGTGGTGAATGGTATGCTTGTCTGTACATATAAGGATACATATTTAGCATAAAGTAGGAAATTACATTTGTCTAGGGATGTGACAGAGTTAAATTTTTCTCTACAGAATTCCACAACTGGTTACACATGGAGAATACATGTCTGAAAGATGCCCAGTGGAACCTCTAAACTTAAGGCTCATAGAACATAGCGGAACAGGGGGTAGAGAGAATAGTAATACATCCCTCCTCTCACCAGTGAAGCTTTCTGATACAAGAGCACAATGCACACAGAAGATCATAACTAAGTTTTAGAGAATGAGAGACTTCAGAGTACGTGTCCCTGGATAGGACTCCTGTATTAAACCTCACCATTGCATAAGAACAGGAGGAAAGATTGTAAAAGCCAGAGTTTGTGCATGACCATAAGGAAACAGTCTTCCAGGCGTCTCGGAAATTGCTCACATGAATTTGCAGCAACCGTGACAGCATGCACAAGAACCATGCAGACTCAATCAGAATAAAACCCAGCGTAGAACTAGGGAGATGGACAGCAGGCCCCAACCTTAGCCAAGGAATTATTGGAAACTGATCGCTGCTGGGTGAGGGAGAGTTTATCTTCTTTAAGGGAGTGAAGATAGGCTGATTAGACTCCAGTGGATGAACATACACCGAGGGACATCTGGGTACAAAAACTTGAATCAATAGGCTTTAATATATATGACAGAATGCATACAGTCTGGTGGGGGGTTATGGGAGGATGTGGATGAGCGTCTAGATAGGGTGAAGATTTATTGTATGAAATGCACAAAAATTTAATAAACATATACATTAAAAATAAAAAGTAAAAAATTTTGGTGGCGCACGCCTTTAATCCCAGCACTTGGGAGGCAGAGGCAGGCAGATCTTTGTGAGTTCAAGGCCAGCCTGGTCTAGATAGTGAGTTCCAGGATAGCTGGGGCTACAAGGAGACCCTGTCTCAAAAAGAAAAAAAAAAAAAAAAAGAAAGAAAGAAAAAGAAAAGATGAGAGAAGATCAGGTGCTTCCAGAGTAATATGGCTATGATCAAATACACTGTATGACATTCTCAAATTTTTAAAAAAAAATGTTTTTTAAAGAAAAAAAAGTTAACTTTGAAAAATCCCAGGACATAACCACCAGAAATTACTTCAGGAGGAGATTGGGAGATACTGGCACAGCTAATTGGGAGACGCCAACTCTGCCTTAATATTCTGCCTGTTCTGAGCCCTTTTTCACAAGGCATCAGGGAACTGAAACTTAGACTCAAGACGCAGGTGGCATAATACTGGGGAAAATCTCTTTTTCTAACGTGGAATGTAAGGTATACTGTACCAGCACTCCTCTGAGCTCTTCTCAGAATCAACCATCTTCCCCATCATTCATACAGAGATCAAAACCAAAATTAGTGTCACTCCCAAACCAGTGAGAATGTCAAAAACACTTATTGTGTGTACAGTATACTCCATAATGATACAAAAGGAAAAGTAGCCTTTGCCATCAAGGCGTTCACAATAGGAAGGATAATGATTTGTTCCACGGATTTTGGTCAAGGGAGTTGGGATAAAACACTGAAAATAACATGTATTCTAAAGGGAAAGAGATCAGCAACCTAATCCCACCTCTAAAATATTGTAGCTACATGACCTTAATGATAAAAGCTAAATTACTGAAAGCTTACCATGCACCAAGAGGTTTGGTACATAATCCATCCCAGTTAATCCTCATAAATTCCATAAAGTAAAAAACTTACATGCGAACTCTCGGGTTATTTCATTTTCCTCAGCCTTAGTTTCGCTTGAGGTGTTGGGAATTAATACCAATCACATATCGTCATTTTAAAAGTTAAATGAGGTGATATGTAAAAAAAAATAGCCAAGATACTGAATGGATGTAGCTATCATCATTTAAATATTATACATTTATAGGACTGGTGTATATTTGGTAAAGTTGTTCCTGAATCATTTTGGAAAGCACTATCTTTTCATACATGATCAGAACTTTTTATAAATGCAATAGATGTATTTTTACTTGTTAAAAACAAAATACTATATGAGGTACTGCAATGTAATAAAAATATGGCATAATTTCTATCACTTAGGAGCTTGTAATCCAGAGTTTATTAAAAAAATAATGTATGTTATCTTAAAATTAAGGCAATTAACCAACCTTCTAAAGATCAAGGATTGCTATTAAACACCCCTATTTTCTAATTATATTCTCCATTGCTGTTTTTTCTTATAAGAGCATGATGATCCTTTTGCCTAAAAATAGTTTTTCAATAAGGTTGAAAACAGGTAATCTCAGCAAAGCACAGCTGCTCTTACTGTTCACATTTATGTGATATGTATTTCACAAACACCTGCACCAACTGAGCATAAGATGATGTCCAATCACTGACATGCAATGCACCGCAGAGAGGACAAGCAGCTAGACTCAGACATTCTGTTTATAATGTTAACCTAACAAGCATTGAAACTTACGACTCAGTTATAATTATTGGACTGAATGAAAATAAATGATCAATAATGGGAAAGCTTCTTGTCCATCTCACATTGAAATGGAAAAAAAGCAAAATGCTGTCACTTCCAAATTAAATTTCCCAAAGTGTTGTTGAAGAAATCTACATAGAACATTGATGTCAACTGAAAATCCTCTATTTTGGGAGGATTTAGAAAATTTCCCCTTGGAAATGGAGAGAAATAAGATACAAGAGTATCCCTGCAGTAACTGAGTACTGAGCACATATAGACTGATAGCATTGATAATAGACACTGTAATCAATGTGCATTACAAATGTCTCTCATCAAAATGTACCTTTGAAATCACTAAATTTACTGAAATATCATAATTATTGATCAAAATATATTGCACTTCATCACCAAAACCCAGTGTTATCACTACCCTTCATCATTCCAGGAACCAATAGCAATACATAAGTACAGTTAAAGAATGTTATCATTAATGCATGCTAAATCAAGCAAATTCTTAAAGTCAATAATTTTAAAATTATATTCAACTTATTTGTGTGTGTATGTGTGGGGGCACACATATGCCATCACACATGTGAGGTCACAGATCGACTTGCAAAGGTCAAGTTCTCTCTTTCCACCATGTGGGTTCCAGTAATCAATCTTAGGTGTCAGGCTTAGCAGCAAGTGTCTTTAACAACTGAGTCATCTCATCAGTCTCAAAATCAGTAATTTTTTAATATATCTAAAGATGTCAGTGCAAATAAGTTTGAAATCAAGTCATAAAATTAGTATCTTATATTACATATGAAATCTTTTCATAGATGGTTTTAGTACTTGTTTACAATATAATTCTTTTCATTTTTAAAATTATTTATTTAATAACCATATAACCATAAGAGGCATTTCATTACAACAGCATTGTCATATTCAATAACAATCTCCAGAGCTAAGATGTGTCTCTTTCAAAAGTGGCTGTAAATTTTTAGGTTTACAGTTGAAATAATAGTTACACAATATTGCACTCCATATAAACCCTGTAAGACTTAAAATTAAATGATGTTTCAAACCCCCCAAAAGATCTCCATTTCATAATTTAAAGACACAGTTTCATACAGAAAAATTCATTTTTCATACAATAGACACTAAGATGCACATGTGTTTCTAATCTCTATGTATCTGATTATTACTAGTCACAGTGGGTTACTTTCTGAGCTCCTTGGTGTCTGAGCATGGATATAAAGTTATCACATAGATTTCAATGGTAATGTTTTTCAAATCTACCAATTATTAAGAGGCAAATTTTTATGCTTTGAAAAATTATTATCTTTTTTATTTATTTATACACCCACTTCCCAGGTAGCACCCTCCCACAGCCTCCCTCCCCCCACTAGAGCCCCTCTACTATGATATCCTGCTACTGTCTGCTGCATCGTTGGCACCCCCAGTCATTCCCCCCCACTTGCCCTCAGCTGTTCCTCATCTAGCGGTAATCAGTTGTCAATATTCCTTTGGATAAGATTGGGGTCTGCTGTTCATTTTCCCAGTTTTATGCTGGGTTACTATCCAGGAATCACTTTGGCCACCCTGGCCAACAACTCAAAAGAAGGAATTGCCTGTCTGGCATTGTTGCTCATTACATAGGCTTTAGCTATACACATGGACTCTTATGAAATTATATTGGCCCCTTTAATCTTTGGTTAGACTTTCCTTTTGGGTATTTAAGGCCATACAGTTGGTCCAAAGAAAAAAACTATTTATTTTTACTCTTAAGGTCCTTTGAGGATCTGTTCCCCAGGGGTCACATGGGATTGGGAGGAGCCCCTGGCTCCTTTCTTTTATCAGTTCCACCTATGTGAAGATAAGTCATAGTTCCTACTCAACCATGGCTGGCTTCAATTGGAAGCATGGAGGAAATGATTCCTCTGTGTTGACCCTCCTCCCTACAGACAGGAAACTGGTTCAAGTCTGTCTGGTGGGGTCTCCTCAGCCTCCTTGATCAAGGGGATGCACCACCATCACAGGACATTTTGAGAGATACCCACAGTCCCCTAGAACTAGACGACCTAGGAGGGCAAGGAGCAAAAAGTGTCCTTTATGTCCCTCTGACAAAATTATTATAGACCTCAAAGTGTGTCTGTTAAACACCCAAGAAGGTTAGTTCCACCAGTCTGGTATTTTTAATTGCTGTGTGTCATGTAGACAAATCCTAAGCAAAGACCAGTTTTTATCAGACAAACCTTACCTAGACATACATTTCTTGATCTGCTATGCACAATTTATCAGTAGGTTGTGGGAGTAATATGGTTCTCTCTGGTTTTCAAAACTAGCTAGGCATTGTTTATCTCTCACATTGTCTCACCCAATCATGGTTTTCCCACTTCAGGTGCCCCCGTTTCCCCCCTTTCTGCCTTACTAATACCCTTCTCCTACGGTCCTACCTCTCTTGAGCTCCTTCTTTCCCTTTATCCCATAGGTTCCTTGCATACCCTTCCCTCCCCTTCCCTTAAACTAACCCAATTTTTATCCATATCTCCCTTATTAAGGCCTGTTTCCTACTGTTCTTCTCTTTCAAATTATTTCTTTTCTTTTACCTCCCTGTTTCCTTTCCATTGTCCTAGTTCCTCTAGTTATGTCTAGTGCATACTTATTAATCAGATTCT
>NW_008349000.1:1323158-1324474 GCF_000622305.1 Nannospalax galili | reverse complement strand
TTGTAGAGATCTTTAATGTCTTTGGTCAGGTTTATTCTGAGTTTTATTTATTTATTTTGCAGCTATTGTGATGGGGAGTTTTTCCATGTACTCTTTCTCTAATTGCTCGTTATTGGTATATAGAAAGGCTAGAGACTTTTGTAGGTTAATTTTGTAACCTCCCACTTTATTGAACATGTTAATAATTTCTAGGAGGTTTCGGGTGGAATTTTTGATGGTCCTTAGATATAATAGCATATCATCTGCAAAAAGGGATAATTTGATCTCTACTTTTCCAATTATTACTCCTTTAATTTCCTTCTCTTGTCTTATTGCTCTTGCAAGAGTTTCAAGTACTATGTTAAAGGGAAGTGGGGATAGTGGACAGCCTTGTCTGGTTCCTGATTTCAATGGGAATGCTTCCAGTTTTTCTCCATTTAGAATGATGCTGGCATGGGCTTGCTATATATGTCTTTAATTATATTGAGGTATGTTCCCTCCAGTCCAATTCCTTCTAGGACTTTGAACATAAATGCATGTTGAATTTTGTCAAATGCCTTGTCTGCATCTATTGAGATGACGATCATGTGGTTCTTGTCGTTGAGCCCATTTATGTGATTTATGACATTTATTGACTTTCGTGTATTGAACCATCCCTGCATCTCTGGAATAAAGCTAGCTTGATCATGGTGGATGATCCTTTTGATGTGTGTCTGTATGCGGTTTGCAAGTATCTTAGTGAGAATTTTGGAATCTATGTTCACTAGGATATGGGTCTATAGTTTTCTTTTTTGGATGTGTCTTTACCAGGCTTTGGTATTAGCGTGATGCTGGCTTCATAGAAGGAATTTGGAAGTTCTCCCTCCATTTCTATTTTTTTGAATAAATTAAGTAGTATTGGATGCAGATCTTCTTTAAATGTCTGATAGAATTCTGCTGTAAATCCATCTGGTCCTGGGTTTGGGTTTCGTTTGCTCTTGCTTTTCAAGTGTGTTGAGTTACAGTGTTAAGTCATTTATTTATATTCTTTCTGATTTTTTGATGTAGGCAATTAGGGCTATAAACCTCTAAGGATGGCTTTCAGCATGTCCCAGAGGTTCTCTTGTGTTGTACTGTCCTTTTCATTTAGTTCCAGAAATACTTTTATTTCTTTCTTAATTTCTCCTTTGACCCATTCATCATTCAGGAGTGTGTTGTTTACTCTCCATGTGTTCATGTAGTTACTAGGGTTTCTTCTGGTGTTGATTTTAAGCTTTATTGCATTGTGATCTGATAGAATACATGGAATTATTTTAATCTTTTTGTATTTGTTGAGGATTGTTTTGTCCCTCAGTATA
>NW_008349000.1:1268512-1322331 GCF_000622305.1 Nannospalax galili | reverse complement strand
GGGTATGAAAAGCTGGGTCATCTAAGCTTCTGGTTCTTTCTTTTGATTTTATATTGGAGTGGCCAGATTGCTTTTGTCTTCAGGAGTTCCTACAGAGGCCCAATTCAGGTAAGGGTCAGATGTTTTCAGGCTTTCTCCTAAGGTCTGGATCCCTCCAGGAATGATTTTGGCCTCAGGAATTTGTGGCTTTGCCTGGCCTGGGAGCCTTGCCCAGGAGAGATGCTTGTCTAGGGCAGCTGGTAGCCATGCCACCCAGAGATGCAAAAGCAGATGGGGCGGGAAGAGGCCCCAAGGACTCCTAGGGACTGCACTGAGGAGCTGGGTTGGTCTGGATGCAAAGGATCAGGAAGAGGAAAGGTCAGCCCCCAAGTCCCAGAAAGAGGCTGGAGGGTGGTGCAGGTCCAGGGAAGCAGAGGGAGGTGAGGGCAGGGCCAGGCCCAGAAGCAGTGCTCCTGGGGCCCAGAGAAGGCACTATGTTGGTCTGGATGAAAAGGAACAGGAAGCAGTATTGGTTCCCCAGGTGTCTGTGGCCCCAAGACAAGAAATGGGGCAGGGCCCAAACTCAGAGGAGAGAATCGTGGTGGAGATGGGAGGGTGAATGAGGTTGAGGGAGTCAAGGCATGGAGGGCATGATGGACTTACCCCAAAGAGAGGCCTGTGGGTAGGAGAGTGGCCTATGGTGGGTGGTGCAGGCCCAGGGATGCAGAGCAATTCTTTTTAACTTTTTATAATACATTTTAAAAAATTTATTTTTTGTCTATTTTTGCCACTTAGGCTACCTCACTATAAATACTGAAAGATAGTCTCATCATAGAAGATTTATTTGATATCAAATTGTCTAAACAAAACATTGGGACTTACCTTTAAATACAAGCACCTTATTTTATTAAACTGTCATCAAATGACCATAAATAGTCATTTCAATACTGAAATAGATATATAACAATAACTTCAGAATTTATATAGCAATAACTTCATAACACAATGGAAAGGGCAACACAGAGAAAGAAAAATACCAAAGTGCAGTGTAATGCCCTCCAGTTGTCCCAGGAAGCAACTGGCAGCCTGACCCAAGAAGCCTGGATCTCTGCAGCCCCTGGGAAACAGACAGGCTGTTCCAACCAAGACCCCAACATACAAGCACACTATCCAGCCTGAGTCTGTCCATCAAAAATCCTAAGATGCAACCAGGTTGCCCCACCTACCTCCTTGAAGCAATGAAAAACAGCTAAGTTTACTGTTTTGAAAGGCTGAAAGGCTGAGTCCAGCAAGGCATCTAGAAAGCAGACAACTTTATGCAGAGACCTTCAGCTTTGGGAAGCAACTACACACCTGTCCTGAGCATGCCAGCTCCACAGTTCCTGCAAAGGCATGTATACAGGCATCAGACACTGATGAGTACATTATCTGGGTCCACTGGAGTGGTTTAGGCCTAAGTAACTTTCATATATTAATACACTGCACCTCCAATATTAGACACACTGAGTCCCACAAACCCAGCATTGCTGGGGGCCCTGTCACCATTCGGCCCGTAGAAATGAATAAACACCACACAACCACATTCAAGGGCATCACACTCCAAACTATTATGAACTGTCACGCTACTGAAAAGAACTGCATCACAACTATTGAAACAGTGCATAGGCCTTTGCAGTATCAGCCAATGAGACCCACTGAAGCATCACAAACATGGATTACCTCTGAAGAAGGCTCATAGACACTACTGTATCAAAACTAACAGTCTGTCCAATGAACACTCTAGGACACATCTGAAAAAGAAAGGTTTTTACCCAAAAAGGCTACTCTACAAAATTGATAGAAGCAACTGACTCACCACATGAGCGAATATCAACGTAGAGACACCAGAAGCAAGACAAAGATGGGAAGCATTGTGCCGCCCACAGAATACAGTAGGTTTCTAGTAACAGACCTCACAGAAAGAGATATGGAAAAATAGCATGAGAAAACACCCTGAATGTAATGATTCTAAGGAAACAGTAAGGCAGATAACTCAATGAAATTAGAAAGGCAATTGTGATCTCAAAGGAGATCAAGGTGTTTAAAAATAAAAATCATCCTACTGAGACCCCGACCCTCCCATCCTGCCTCTGGCTTTCTACCATATAGCTCCAGCTGTCAATCTAGCCCTGGTCACACTGTACACAGCCATTTCACATGGTTGCTATATATTTAAACCAGACCTGAGAAGAACACCGTGCTGTGGGGGCCAGTTCAAAGACAGGGAAGGAGGGTCATGTGAAATAATGATAGTAACGAAGATTCCTGGAGCTGCTGGCAAATGCCACATGCTTTATTCATTAGCACCCAGCCCATTTACAGATACAAACACAACAGATTATACAATGTTGTCCTGACTGCCAATCAGTAGGCATCATCATCTTGGGATAAATCAAACCCCAGGCCTCCTCGGATCTTAGCACAACTGGTAAAATCATACCAGAACACAACACCTTGGCAAGACAGAATTTTTTCCTGGACTTCAACCACATGTGAACAGCTGTCAGGTTTTGTGTGCCTTTAATGCTGCTCAGCCCACACCACTTACTCCAGAGACTTACAATGTCGTCATGCTGATCTATGCTGATTCCCCAGCATACTACCCATGATTAGTCCATCACCCATGACCCTGATGGACATGCTTCTTCATTTAGAAAACAAAGAAAGGGGACCTGTGGGAATGACTTTACAAATAGACATAATCTAAACTAATGACTTCTAATTAAACCCAGCAAGGCCATGTGTTCTTGTTTCTTGTGACTTAAGCACTTGATCTTGTTTCTTTGACAACCTCAATTTGGTACTCAACCTAAAAAGATAATGAATAAATGTGGGTATGCTGAAGAATTAACACACCAAAGTGCTGAAAGGCAGCACCTTGTCTCCATTGCACACAGTGGAGATTGGGAAGGACTCAGGACCTTAGGTGAATGAGATATTCTAGAACTAGGGGTGAAAAGGCCAGGGGGGTCTGTTAACATTAAGGTTGAGGGGCTGGAGAGATGGTTCAGCAGTTAAGAGCACTGACCTCTTGCAGAGGACCCAGGTTCAATTCCCAGCACCCACATGGCAGCTAACTGCCATGGCATCCTTAACTCCAGTTCCAGGGAATCTGAAACCCTCTTCTGGCCCCCAAAGCATTGCACAACACGGGTGCACTCACATGCAAGCAATACACTCACACACATAAAATAAAAATAATAAATAAAATATTAATATATATATATATAAAAGATTAAGGTGGAGCCAAGCTTGTCCTTCCCAAACTAAAGCTGAAGAAACCATTTGAGTGGGGCTGGGCTCAAGGACACAGTTCCAGAAAGATAGTTCCATCAGTACAATTTCAGGAAACAGATGATTCCAAGAGATATCTCAGGCCCACTCTTAAAAACAACAACAAAACGAATGAAACAAATTGTATAGTTAAGGAATGTGATAGTTAAAAGTACATTTGAGAAATATATGGGTCTCTGTTAAGACAACAATTTTTTGCAGTAAAAGTATTATCAAAGGAAAACCTATTCAGAGGAAAAAAAAAAGTGATAGCTTTCCATATCTTGGAAAGATATACACCTCTAGATCCAGGAAGTTCTAAGGACTCCAAGTAGACCTCACTAAACATTTTGATGTCAAACTGTCAAATATAAGACAAAGAAGTTTTTTTAAATAACTAGAGAAAATGTCACATCATATGTAAAGACAAACTCGGACTTCTCAGCAGAACTTTTACAGACCAGGAGAGAGTGGTAGATAGATTCAAAGTCCTGAGGGGGCAGGGGACGCCAATCAAGACTACTCTCCCAAAACACGCTAACATTCAGAAATAAGGGAGCAATGAAAACAAGACAAGCAAAACTGAGGGAATTGGTCGCCACCAGACCAGCCAAAAAATAAATGATTAGGAGACTCCATACTGGAATAAGTACTACCAGGAAAACAGAAAAATGTACGACTTAGTAGCCTCTCAGAGACATGAGTACGAGAAGAAAATCAAACCTTATCAATACCCAAAACCACAAAGATGAGAAGAGGAGAAAAGAACAAACAATACACAAAATAACCATAAAGAATTAACGAAATCACAGGAGTACATCTACTTATTAGTAGAAACCTTAAACATAAATGAAGCAAGTTCCAACTTAAAAGATTTAAACTGCCTGAATGCCTTTAAGGAAATATGATTCAGTGATGTGTGGCCTACGAGAACTAGCCTCATAATCATGACACAGGCAAAAGACTCAAAGTAGAGAAATTTTTTTTAAAAAAACACACCGTATAGGGGCTGGAGAGATGGCTCAGCGGTTAAGAGCACTGACTGCCCTCGCAGAGGACCCGGGTTCGATTCCCAGCACCCACATGGCAGTTACAAACCATCCTTAACTCCAGTTCCAGGGGAATCCAAAGCCCTCTTCTGACTCCCGTGGCATTGCATGACACGGGTGCACTCACATACATGCAAGCAATACACTCATACACATAAAATAAAAATAATAAATAAAACATTTTTTTAATTTTTTTAAAAAACATACCACGTAAACAGAAGCCAAAACAAGAAAAGGTAGAATGTTTAAAGTAGAAAAAGATCATTATAAAATGTCAAAAATATCAATTCAGCAATAAAAAATATGTATGAACCCAATAGTGGCACACCCAATTACATAAAACAAATAATACAAATCTTAAAAGAGAGATAGACTCCAATAGGATAACTTGGGGGATTCAACAATCCACTTTCAACAGTGAACAGAGCATCCAAACCAAAAAATAAAAATAAAAATCAATAAAGACATATCAAAGTTAAGCTACCCTACAGATCAAATTTGCCTAACAGACATTTATAGACCATTTCAACGAAAAGCTACAGAATACACAATCATCCCACAGCACACGGCACATTTTTCACAGTAGCATGTACTAGACAACAAAGTGAGTCTCAACAAATTCAAAACATGCCACAAAAAGAGAAAGGTTTCAAATCGACAGTTTAATGATATAAATCAAAGAACAAGAAACACGAAAAGCAATCCAAACCCAAAGTTAATAGGGAAAAATAAATAATAAAGATCAGAGCAGAAATAATAGCAGCAACTTAAAAATGTTTTTAAAAAATCAATGAAAGACTTGGGTTTTCTTCAAAAGATAAACAACGTTGACAGATTTTTAGCTAAGCTATCCAAGAAAAATGTGAAAAGGACCAAATTAAATAAAATCAGTGGTAAAAAGGAGATATTACAAGGGACCCCAACATTCCATTAACAATTATTACAAACAATTATATACCAGTGTGTTAGAAAACCTCAACAAACTTGATGGATTAAAACCACCAAGCTGGAACTTTGATGATATGGAACATTGGAACAGACCAATAACATTCAAACTTGAGTCACTTAAAAGGGGAGGGGGGTGGAGATGGTCAAACAAAGCTTCTCCTGAAAGCCAGAGATTACTAAATAAAATCCCCAGCACCAAGTATGAGATAATTCCTCAGGATTCGTTGGTCAGGGAGGCCCCAGAGGCCCCCCAAAACAGCACAAGCTCTTGTCATTCCTCTTGATCATCCTCCAGAACTAGTTGTTAAGATCCTGTTGCTGATATACCACACACCTCAGATGCAAGGTGTAAAGAAATCGAGCTAGAATTGGGTGTGGTGGCACACACCTTTATTCCCAGCACTTGGGATGCAGAGGCAAGCAGATCTCAATGAATTCAAAGACAGCCTGGTCTACATAGCGAGTTCCAGGCTAGCTGGGGCTACAGGGAGACCCTGTCTCAAAAAGACCAAAAACATTAAAAAATGAAAAAAAAAATCAAGCTAGAAATGAGCAGGAAGTTTCCTCCCCACTGGGTAGCTTTCATGGTGTCTGAAGGTGCTGTATAGGCTGCTGGGTGAGAAAAGGCATCAACAGTCTTACCCAGATGCAAACCCTATAATCTACAATACCAACCTGCCAGGCAAGACATGCTCACTGGTGCAATAGAAGCAGGAGTGTTGTGGGAGTAACCAACTGCTCTCTGGTTGGATTGAATTCACACTTTAAACCTAGTCAAAAATCCATATCGGGGCTTGAAGTGTTAAGCCCTATGGGCAACTTAATACTGTTGTTTAGTTAACTTGTCATGGTGTCAAGCTGAATATTTTCATCAGAAAAGCCTCTCTTTGCAATGAATGGCAGTGAATGCAGAGACACATGGCAACCCAACATTTTAAGAATAAGTTGATAGTTGAATGCTCAACCATAAACACGTGGTGTATGCCACCACCCTCTAAGGTTCAGAGAACATCATGGAAGAGGGAAAAGAAAAAATGTAGGAGCCAGAAGATTGGGCAAAGAGCTATGAAATACTATCTTCTGAGCATGGCACAGCCAACACAGTCATAACCTCCCAGCATTTATGGCTGCCTGAAACAGGCCTAAACAAGACCAGGCCTATTAACAGTCAGTCGTGGATGCGGAAGAGCTGACAGGGTACTGTGATCCCCTTGCTGAATTATTGGCTAGTGATAGATTCTGAAGAAGAAACAGTCATTATCTTCAGTTATACTCCCATAGTGATGGTTCCAAACCCGGAGGGAGGGAGGAACAATAAAGTTATAAATATGGGAAGGGGAACTGCGGGGCGGAGGGGTTGCATTGGATATGGAGGGACATTACAGGGGAGGTTAAAATAATCAGAGTTCTCGTTATTTATGCATGAAACTGTCAAAGAAGAAATCTGATAAAAATTGTGGGGCTTTTTTAAGTCAACAAAATGAGCCCAGGACCAAATTGCCTTGCTATTAAATTTTACCAGCTCCTTAAAGAAATGCTAACACCAGTTCTCAAACTGTTCCAAAGAATTGAAATGGAGAGATCTCTTTCAAACTCTGTGAGGACAAAATACCTTGCTCACCAAACCAGCAAGGGCACAACAAAAAGCAAACAAAACTACAGATCGATATCCTTAAAAAACACAGATGGACAAAAATCTCAACAGAATACCAACAAACAAATTCTAACATCACATCAAGATAGTATAGCATAATCAAGCAAGATTCATTCTGGCTGCAAAGATGTTTTAACATACACAAATTGTTATATATTGGATATAAAATTTTCCCCACTAGCTCATGTGTTTGAACTCTTGGTAGCCAAATAGTGGTGCTAACCTGGGGACTTGGAAGCTTTAGGAGTGGAGCCTAGCAGGAGGAAGTAGGTCACTGGGAGACAAACCTACTTTTTATATAGGTTTATACCTGAGCCCCACTCTGGTACAAGCTCTCTGCTCATTTTCCACTAAGGTATGAAGAGTCTTAGCCACACGTGCCTGATCTAAATAAACCCTACTGTCATGCTTTCCTGGCCACATCAGGTTCAACTCTCTCAAACCATAAGCCAAAATAAATCTTTCCTCCCTTGACTTCCTTGGCCCAGGTATTTTATCAAAGCAAAGGAGAACTAATACAGAAAATAGGTACCAAAAACGGGGGCCACTGCTGTGATACAACTAACCATGTGGTATGTGTGCATTTGGGGCTGGTTGGTGGCTGAATGTAGTGTTGCTGGCTAGAGAAATCCTAGAATGCTATGATCGAAGCTTAATAGGAGATTCTGGTGGGAGTGATAGAAAGACAAACATTGAAGATTATGCCCATGAGGTATCAGAGGAGAATAAGTACTATATAACAAATTGGAAGCCAGGCATGGTGGCACATGCCTTTATTCCCAGTACTTAGGAGGTAGAGGCAGGCGGATCTCTGTGAGATCAAGGCCAGCCTGGTCTACATAGCAAGTTCCAGGGCAGCAAGGGCTATAAGAAGACCCTGTCTAAAAAAGAAAAAAAAATGGACTACAGACCATTTTTAGTGTAGTATAGTTCCAGGGCAGCAAGGGCTATAAGAAGACCCTGTCTAAAAAAGAAAAAAAAAATGGACTACAGACCATTTTTAGTGTAGTATAGAAAAAAAAAAATATGGCTTAGTTCTTCCTATACCCTGAAAAGTTGAGTAAGGCTGACTAAAAGTAATCAACTGGTTAATTCAACAGAGAAAATTTCAGCAGAGCCTAGCATTCTAACACTCAAGCTGTGGAATAACTGCTGCTCCTTGCTGTTAGGCAGGTTTATAGGGAAAAATCCAGAGATGAATGTGGAGCAGAAAGGTGTGAAAAGCACACGGTTCAGCAGGGAAAGGAGTTTAAGCAAATTTATGTGAGTTTCACGTACAGCAGCTGAAGGCTCCTGCTAACAACAAGGAGACTGTGGGCAACGTGGCTGCTGCCAAGCAGTAGGCATTGCTGAATAAGATCAGTGTAGTGAAAGGCAGACCTCACACTCTGTACTGGGGCAGTAGGAATGATCCTTTAGGGGCAAGAGTTCTCCAGCCCACAAATATATATATATATTATTTACAAAGCCACACCAAAACACAGAGGGAATATGTCCTCACTACCATTCTCATTATTCTACTTCTTCATGGAGATAAGAAATTATTCCCAGAAGAGGGAGTTCTGGGATGTCTTTTTTTAAGTTAATTAACTTATTTATTTATTTTACATGTATGAGTGTGTTGCCTGCATGTATGTACGATCACCCATGTCGTACAATGTCTATGGAGGCCAGAGAGGGTGTTGAATCCCCTAGAACTGGAATTATGATGGTTCTGAGCCACCATGTGGGTGCTTGGAACCGAACCTGGGTCCTCTGCAAGTCTTAAACACTGGGCCATCTCTTCAGCCCCATGACATAAATCTTGAAGGAAAAATAATAATATCTCACTAAGCAGAAAATCAGTTTTTAAAAATGGGATTGAGAGGGTTGCAGAGATGACTCAGTGACTAAGAGCACAGACTGCTCTTGCAGCAGACCCAGGTTTGGTTCTCATTACCTACATGGCAGTTAACAAAGATGACACAGGTGCACTTATATACATGCAGGTAAAACACTCATACATATAAAACTATATAAATAAATAAAAATTAAAATGGGGGCTGAGGAGATGGCTCAGTCAGCAAAGGGCCTGCTGCACAATCATGAGGGCTTACATTTGGATCCACAGATCCTATGAAATAGTTGATAGAGTGTGTGTCTATAACTCCAGAGACAGATGGAGCTATGGAACTCACCTGTCAGCCAGTCTAGCCAAACAGTGAGCTCCAGGCTCAACCAAAGACCCTGTCTCAAAAAACAAAATGGAGAATGATGGAGGAAGACACCTGCTATTCACTTCTGGCCTCCATATGCAAGTCCATCATACATGTGCCTCCATATGTATACGCCACACAGACACAAACACACCACACAGGAAGAAGGAAGAAAGGAGGGAGGGAGGGATGGCAAAAGGGAAGGAGGGAAGGAGAGAGGAGGGATTCCAAGTAAAGAAAAACCACACACACAGTTCAGGGGTAGAAATGGAGATGGCGTTTTCCAAGAATGTCCGTTGTGTAAACGTATCATAGCTGTAGCACTGATAACAATAAGAAGGCAACAGGAACACACAAAGAAGATTAACGGAAAATTACCTATTGACCATATTGTAAACATTCTTCTATGCCGCCCTAAGGAGTTTAGAATCTATACTACAAGCAGCAGATGGTCATGCAAATGTTCTCCTTGTTTGAAAATGATTCCAATAACAACATACTCATCTAGTCACTTCTCATTTACTCCTGCACATTGATTGAGCACCATTCCTATGCCAGACATTTGCATAGAGGAAATCAGCAAGCACGACACAGGCCAAAGTTTTCCCACAATCTATTTTGTGTAGCCCACAATCTAAGAATAATTTCCACATCTTTAATGGATTAAAGCAATCAATATAAGAATACTCTTTCATGATAATTTTACAGAGTTCAAGGTTTAGGTATTTCTCCCTTGGAGCACCTCCCACTTTTAAGACTTACATTCTCCTTGCTTTAGAAAAAAAAAAAAGAATCTGGGCTGGAGATATAACTCTTAAGAGCACTGGCTGCTTTCGGCAAGGACCCACGTTTGGTTCTCAGCACCCACATGGTGGCTAACAACCATCCATAACTCCTGTTCCAGGCGATCTGAAGCTGATTTCAGACATCTGTGGGCATTACACAACATGGGTGCACTTACATACATGCAGGTAATACATTCATACACATACAATAAAAATAATAAATAAAATAGTTTTTAAAAAGTGGGCCTGGAGAGATAATTCAGCAGTTAAGAACACTGACTGCTCTTTCAGAGGACCCAGGTCAATTCCCAGCACCCACATGGCAGCTAATAACAGTCCATAACTCCAGTTCCAGGGGATTCTGATGCCCCCTTCTGACCTCTTTGAGCACTGTAAAACATAGGAGCACTTATATACATGCAAGAAATATACACATAAAATAAAAACAATAAGTAAAATATTTTTTAAAAAGAATCCAAATTGTAAGACCCATATAAAGATTTATTGGATATAATTTCATTTGAACTTTTGCACACTGTTTGTAGTTACTGTTGTGGAATTAAGCAGGCGCATACCTATAGGCACAGAAGCTCATGAAGCTAAAGTAGGAAGATAGCCATGAGGTTGAGGACAGCCTGGGCTACTTAGTGAGTTCCAGGCCAGCCTGGAATTGACACAGTATGTAATTGTGTCAAAAACAAATAGCAGATTAAGTACAGTTATTGCAGCAAAGACCCTGTGGTTTGGAAAGCCTAAAATATTAGCTAAAACGGAAAAAGGTTTGCTGGTTGCTGGTTTCTGTGCTCACACACACACACACACACACACACACACACACACACACACAGTCCAATTATAGAAATAAGGAATTAGAACTATACAACTCATTGTAAAAAGTACTGGGTTACAAATAATCTCACAATATTATAGAAACACACATTTGGATCAGAGTGGGAAAGGCCTGGGAATGAGCAAAGGCTTCAGAAACTGAACTAGATGAGTTTTAGGGATTGAATAAGGAAAAGGTTTCTATGTTCCACTAAAACCTTCAAATTTCATTTTAAAGACTGTGGCAAACTTTTGTTGTGTTTTAAGAAGACCTGCACCTGTGCTGTTATTGATTTTATATTTTTAAATAGTTACCCTGGCATAAATGTATCTGATTGTACTTGGTACCTTTTTTCTGATGCAGAAACATACTGGTTGGAAATCTATTTGCTCCAGGAAGAACTAATAAAAGTCCCCATTACGCAACTATCATTCTTGCTTATTTTCTCTCTTGTAATAAAATCATGATGATACCTGACACTTATTGAGTGCTATTTTGTGCCAGGCACTTGCAGAGCACTTTGGTAGCACTAACTCATTCAGTCCTCATTCGTATAACCCATGCAAGTGATTCCTGTTCACTAGGAGCATACATCAGCATGGTTACATTTAACTCTTGACAGGACGAAAGCATTTCTAGAATTCAAACCACCTATTTTTTCTGTTCTTAGATAAATATATTAAATAGTCGAGGCATAACTCTAATTCTCCTTCTCAAGCCATATAGGTAGGTGAATAATCACTCATTCACTCACAACCATTATTGATTGTTTATCACACATCAGGAGATATCCAGGGAAAGGCATCAATATACACTGGCAAGCCCCTGCCATGTCTTGGGTTCTCATGGCAGGGTTAAGGGGGTAAACGCATTATAAATCTCAGACCCAAAATATAGTCATTTTTTACTCTATCAACACAGGATTATGTAGTTGGATGCACCTAATTCTTGAAAGTCTTACAAAAGCACCTACCTTCTAAGCACTTTTGTAGGTGCATGCTCCAGTAAAAGAGAGAAAGTAGACAAAAAGTAATGAACAATGGTAATCATGATGATGCCAAGAAAACCGAAATAAATGTTTCAAACAAGGCCAAGTATTGTATTTTGAGCCTGTCAAAACTGAGGAAAGAAGGGATTGCTTCCTCAGCCAACTAAGAATACAGGGAAAGGGAAGTGGGGACAGAGAGGGCAGACAGGTAAGTAGACAAGAGGGACCTCCTTCTGTGACGTGTAGCATTTGACTTGACTTATAAAACGTGCAATATTTCATACCTCCAAATATTACTTATAGTAAATAGGCTTGCTTTTGAGTTTAGATCTAACTTTAGTGAATATAATGTTATATTATGATACAGCTTATTTATTTATTTATTTTTACACCCACTTCCCAGATGGCACCCTCCCATAGCCTCCCTCCCCCCACTAGAGCCCTTACACGCTGATATCCCTGCTCCTGTCTGCTGCACATTGCCCGCTACTTTCCCTTCTGGTGAATCTAGTCAGCCTATCTAGAGGTCTTTGTTTTAGTAGGGTCAGCTGTTCCTCATCTAGCGGTAATCAGTTGTCAATATTCCTTTTGGATAAGATTGGGGTCTGCTGTTCATTTTCCCAGTTCTATGCTGGGAACGACCTTAAGAGTGAAAATAAATCGGTTTATCTGGGCCAACTGTATGGCCTTAAATACCCAAAAGGAAAGGATAACCAAAGATTAAAGGGGTCATTATAATTTCATAAGAGTCCATATGTATAGCTAAAGGCTACATAATAAGCAACAATGCCAGTCAGGCAAGACCTTCTTTTGAGCTGTTGGCCAAGGTGGCCAAAGGGATTCCCAGATATAGTGTATTTTATAGGTTCAAAATCTGTTGGGAAATTAGATAAAATCATACAGCGAACACAGGAGCACTGCCCAAACAGTACAAGATTTGCAAACCAAAATTTACGAGCAATAAATTAGAAAACATAATTTTAAACAAAAAGGTACTGTAATGTATCTGGAGTTTCCTCTAAGTATCTTTTTTATAATGTTTTAATATTTATACTTTTTATTTTTATGTGTATGAGTGCATTGCTTGCATGTATGTAAGTGCATCCATGTCATGCAATTCCATTAGAGGTCAGAAGATGGTGTTGGATCCCCTGGAACTGGAGCTATGGACAGTAGTTAGCTGCCATGTGGGTGCTGGAAATTGAACCTGAGTCTTCTGCAAGAACAGCCAGTGCTCTTAAACACTGAGCCATCTCTCCAGCCCCTCTTCTAAATTTCTTAGAGCGGCAAAGTATATTTGAGATTTATCCAGGGGAAAAGGAGGAAGAAAAGGAAAGACACTGCATCTGTGTTTTTCTCAAGCCACCTGAGATGTCCAGTTCTACTACGCCATTCATTCCTTACACTCTGAACTAGACCTGCTGCAAAATAAAAAGAAAATAAAAACTAAACATAGGCCTAGCATGGTGGTGCACACCTTTAACCCTAGCACTCAGGAGGCAGAGGCAAAAGGATTTCTTTGAGTTCCAGTCCAGCCTAGGGTCTATAGAATGAGTTCCAGCTCTACCATGCTACAAAGGGAGACCCTGTTGGGGGTTGGGGTTAGACACCCTCTCTTGCAATAGGACATGACACAGACTTTATATCTGATCTCACAGCAGCTAGGCCTGCACAAGGCTGGCCCTGTCAAAAATCAATCATAAATCAGGGAGGGTCATGTGGGGCCCTACCCAGTAGCCTGATGACCTACTGGTTGTTGATGGACTTTGGGGAAGGGCAGTCATCATTTTCAGGTGTGTGCCCAGTGCTGAACAGACAAGGCTCCAGTGGATAGTTCCAAACCTGTGGTCACACAGACAGTCCTGTTTAAATGGAGTTGGTCACAAAACAAAACAAACAACATGAATATGGGAAAGGGACATGTAGGGAAAATTGACAGGAGCGGGAAGTAGATAAGAGACAGTGAGAGTGAGAGTAATCAGAAGCCAGCATTACATCCATGTATGAAAAGGTCAAAGAACAAATAAAAAAGGTTAAAGCCAAGTATAGGGGAAAACCTACATTTACCTCTCACTCAATTTCTTCTTCATTCCACATGACCATCTTTATTGCCAGAAGACAACAAATGTCAGTTACTTTACTAAAACGTTTATGAAAGAGTTAAATAGACATTGGGCAAGATGGTGAGGACTCAGAAGTGTTGATTAGTTCTAACATATCTTTTGTATCTGATTTAATTAGAAGATCCAATTATCAGCTTTCTTACTGCATGAAAAGACTGTTCTTATTCCTCTTGTGTGCCTCCCATGCGGAGGCATTTTTTGCAGCGTTCAGATCCTTCCTTCCCGTTCTCACTCCATCCCAATTTGGTATAATCATCCTTGGCTGCACTAGGACAATAAGCAAGAAGTTCTATAATCACAGTGTTCCTGTTTCTTGGTTTTTCTGCAAAGACTTGATATATACTGCTGACAGTACAAAGTCATAAAGCCACAACTTAAGTGTCCTGACTATACTATGTTCATATAAATGGATGACCCTGGATCTGAAAACTGGCTGCCTAGGTGCAGATGTGGATGTCATGAAGCATAACTTCTTCTAAAATGGTGCTGTGATAGCTTTCAAGGTGCCTACTGTTTGATTAGAACACAACCTCTACAGATTGAATTCATTTAGGAACTAAATGAAGCTAATGTCCCATATGAGAAAACATTTGGATTTCTACATAATGACAAATAGACAAGACAGCCTGTCAGCATGACATGGATTTCAGAACATTGTTATTGACTGTTTTGAGTTACAGAAAATAGTTTCTACATAAAATTTATTGTTCATATTCAAACAGAGCAGGTAAAATTTAGCAAAAAGTGTTATTGCTGCTGTTTATTATTGTTATGTTTTAACTCATTTTAACTTGCTTTATAAACACACTTGGTAGGAACTAATAAACATTATATTTTAAAGGCATCTAATAAAGAAAAATGTTTTATGAAAAATATATATAACAAATGAAATTCTATTTTCTAGCTTTTATTTATACAAATTGGTGCCTAATTCAAGTTATAGTTTTTATCTGAAGAACAGATCAACTAATGAAAAGTTCTGTGACCCTACATAGAGTACTATGGGAAAAATGAAGATAATGAATTATTCTAGATAGATGCTCAAATAACCAGTAGCATACATCAATATGGCAAACAACTGACTTTGCTCCATTTTTTCATACCACATGTTTCAGTACATGAGGAATACAATGAATGAGGATCATCAATAATTTATCTTCCAATGAGTGTTTTTTAGCCTACTAAAAGTATAACAATTGTGGAAAAACTTCCAAACCATCCTTTTAAATTAGTGTTAATATTAACCATGAAAAGAATTAGAATTAGCCAATTTCCTTTCCCTAACCCTCTGATAAAGCATTTATGAAATGAAGAGGTTATTGGTATGATTTCCTTTCCTTTTTACTTGTTCCAAACATGACTAGATACACGATCTGCCCTTAGTCCTGTGCCAGTCTTCCCAAAAGGTACAATGAGGTAACACACAATCAATGTCCTTTCCTCTTGCTCCTGTGAACTTCCGGTCTCTTGGCAGAGTCTGAAAACATCCCTTGTCACCAGAGCAGGTTGATCTGCTTATTGATCTGATTTTCTCTCTGCAGCTCCAATTTGACTTGACCTTTCATGTTGCTCACTTCCTGGCTTGTCTCACAAACAGCTCTGATTTCTCTGTCATCTGACAGACAGTGCTTATTTTTGTCCAGCTTTGTTTTGGCTTGTAGAGCCTGGGAGATAGTCTATGTTTTTTGAATTTGCTGAATTATGCCATCTCTGTGCCTTCTATTTTCATGGAAAGTTTCCATTTCAAAGGTACTCAAATCATGACAAATCTCTTGTGGGATTTCAAGCTTAAACAAAATAGCATCAACAAAGGAATGCAGTTAGAACTATAAATTTGCATTTAAATGCTTGCCCCTGATGGCTTCACTTATGTAGCTGAATCAAACAGCATGAGATAAATCAGAACACGGTTTGAAATTATAGCTCTAACTTATTTGATTTCATAATAATTTTAGGGTCTTTCCTTTCAAAATCAATAGCTCAAAGACATATTTTTTTCAAGGAATTTTCTTCTCTTTTTGAATAATGACTCCTGTGGTTCACAGAATGGCATATACAGGGGCACTAGTTCTATAATAATTATTCCTAATTTTTAAATTTTGCTAAACATCATCTGCCACATACTTATAAATGTAAAATTAAACAAAATCACTGAACTGAAAGCAGACTAATTTAAAATATGCAAATGAAAATTTTCTAGGCTGGACCAAGGATTTGCATATAGTTACTATTTCAAACTGTATTTGTATGATTAAAAGATAAATAATTAACATGTAATGTGTAGCTCTTTGCCATGGCCCAAGAATCAAGATAGAGACTTAAAGGATAACATTTGTAATCAAACAAATTAATAAACTGGAGTGCTGGTCACAGAATGCTAAAGCAGTGGTGAGAAAGGATTAGCAGAGAAAAGCAAATTATCCTCAAGAGAAGTTGAATAAATTTAAATTGTTAAAGATTTATTTGTGCAAAAGTATGTGTGTGCATGTGTCTGTGTGTATGTGTCTGTCTGAGTGCATGCTCAAGTGTGTGGGAGTGCCCACAGAGGCCAGAGGAAGACCTTGGAGCTGGAGTTATAGGCATTTGTACCCAGCACTTCCCCCCTTGGCCGCAAAAAAAAGAAAGTAAAGACATGGCACTTTGCTTATATTGAAGAACCCCATTCAAAGTATATTTTTGTGTTTTAAATAATATATGCAAGCAAATACTATTTTCTTCTTAGAGACGGAGAAACTGAAGTTTCTTAATTTACCCAATTTGTCATAGGCAGGGAATGGTAACAGAGAAGTGTAATCCTAGTCCTTGCAGAATTCAGAGCCTTTATCACCTCCTTACTCCACCACCAGCCCCCTGTGCCAAACCTGGATACATCTGCTTCTGTGTTGAAGGATTTTGAACCTCCAATTCTGAACCTCCTGCTGCCAAGGCAATAGGTTGTGATGACAGACAGTCAGAATTCAAATCCCTATAAAGCCATACTATGGTTGAAGAAAGACCATGGCCTGTGTTCTGGTACTAACAGTGAAGATTCACAAAACTGAATACCATATCAAGTTCTTTTCTTGGTGGTTTGTTTGTTTGTTTGTTTGTTTGTTTGTTTGTTTGTTTTTGTTTTGACAAGGTCTCCCTAGTCCCAGCCTGCCTGGAACTCACTATGTAGACCAAGCTGACCTTGATTTCACAGAGATCACATGCTTCCTAAGGACTGGGATTAAAGGCACACACCGCTATACCCAGCATTATGTCTAGTTCTTGTAGCAAGTGGACATACTTGTCTTTGTGGATTTATTCTGGCTTTCTACTACTATGCCGAGCCAAGCCAGACTCAGTGAGCTGTTCTGTCCACCATGATGAGCTAAACCAGTGGCAGTTCACTGACTCCTTCACAATGAGTCCCACTCTCTCTTCCTGCCTTAGGCTCTGTTCAGAAGCCAAATCAGAAAACACTAATGCTTCTCCATAAGGCTCAAAGCAGACAATAGGAAACAATGCCCAGTTATCAGCTATTAAAATGCCTACTACATGGCTAAATGTGGAGTCCACTACAACCAAATATATTAACACGAGTAAGAAAATCATCATCGGAGTCATCAGAATTCATCTTAGCCTACAAGCAAGTTTATACAAATTGTATAAACACAGCTAACCACCCTAAGTTTCCCCTCAACTATTGCTTTAATCATAACAGAAGGCTCTCAAAGCTCCTGACAGCCAGCAGGTCCAGAGTCCACTACAGCCTGACTGGCCACCTGTTGTGAGGTAGGAGCCAAGAACAAATGTGAGTAAAATCAACCCTGTTTATTAATCAGGAAAAGGAACATCTGCCACAACAGGCAGAACAACTACCCCAAAGGACCAAGTGTGAGTAGACTACCTCCCAGTTCCTGCAGCTTCTGCTGGCTCCTCCTTCCTGTCTATCACAGGCAACCTGCTATTGTCTACATTCTGACAGTGTGCTACCAATGCACAATGTTTTCACTTTTAAAGCATAGGCTAAAACATGTATTTAATGTACAGTTATTAGACATGCATTAGAAAGCACATAGAGGTATTTTTTTGAAAGACTAAATAGCATGTTAAATACTGAAAACAGCTGATATTGTTAGTGTGTTTACTTTTTTAAATTTAAAGTTAGATAAATTTTAAGCTTCACAAATTGGTCTTAAATAATTTTATGTTTTGGTTCTTTTCACATAAACTATCTCGAGTGCTCAGAATTTCTAACCTGTTAGGGCAACATGCAGTAGCAGCAAGACTTGGGCTTGGCTCAATTGACAGGAAGGAAGAAAACCATTTATGGAAAACCTAATGTGTGTCTGATGCGCTGGGCAGGTTCACTAACACGGGTTCTTTCTCATAACCATTCTATTTTACAAATAAAGAAATTTTGTTTTTGAGACATTAGCAGTCTCACCTAAAGTCATACAGCTAATAATTAGGTCTTCTGTTTGCAGAGCTGCCCAACCTTAATGAATTACACATTACATAGTTGTAACTTGTGTTATGCCTAAAGGATGAAATTCCTATGAGGAGACAGCTAACTATCAAACAATGGGACAGAATATCCTATATTGACAGAATAAATGTTAAGAAAAAAAGCCAAAATATGTATATTATAAGGGTAAGAGAAAAATATAGCCATTCCACATGTCTATAGTACCCCATTAGCTAAATATAGGTCAAGATTTTTCTGGAGTAACAATGAATGCAGGTGAGGAGACTCAAGCGCAGTCCTCATGACCCCACATGGAAGGAGGAATGTTTCTCTATTCTCCTAGCCCTCCCTGCTCTCCCCTATAGTACTCTACAGATGTTCCTAGAGATTCCAGAGAATGTAATAGCAGAGCTGCACTATGCCAGCATCAGGAAGAATGATCTCAGAATTAACAAGGACACTGGTTCCAAAGCCGCATTTACTTTCTACTAAGGTCTCTTGCACCTCGTGTAGTTAAAGAGTCATCACAATTCTATCTTCCATGAAGTTACCAGGTATATTTTAACAATGTATGTTATGTTAAGACATAATTTAACCTACAAGAAGAATTCTCAGTACCCATTTCTTCTGCCCTTTCTGTAATAATCCATTGCTAAGGGGGAAAAGCTCAGATAGGACCAAGGACACACTGTAGTCCCCTGAGGCCAAAACTGGTGGCTGAATGGGATAGCCGAAACTGAGACCATTGTTAATAACAGGTCCTGGTTGGAGGAAGTGGTTGACAGAAGTTGAAAGACTGAGATCAAGGAGAAGAGTTCTAGGAAGTGAAGCATATTGGAAGGACCACCTGTGTAACATTGAAGATAGCAAGAATCAAGATGGGGACAAAACGGAGGAGAGTAAAGTGAGCCACAAAAAAAAAAAAAAAAAAAAAAACTGCTGAGAAATGAGGAGGAAGTAGTCAAGGGTGAGCAGAGGACAGTACTTTAAGAGTCCAACTCCTAATGACTTATTATACCCATAGGTTAGGTCATCTGTCAAACCTCAGCAGAAAAGCTTCTTTCTTTCTGTAGACAGCAGTTAACACAGAGACATTTAGCTGGGCCATGAGCAGAGAATAAGAGTGTTCAGCCCTAAATGGAACATCTACATCACACCCCTCCTTGGGAGGATCAGGGATTATATCACAAGAGAGGATGGAAAGACTGTAAGAGCCAGTCTAGACTGGTAGTGGATGACTACAAGGAAACAGTGTTTTCCAGACACAAAGAGGCAGTTGTACATATGAATTCACAGGGGCTGAGACAACATGCACAAAACCTGCTCAAGCTCAAGCCAGAAAAACCTCAACATGGATGAGGGAGGTGGACCCAAAAGTACCAGCCCTACCTAGCTGAGGACTGGCTATCCATCAATACCAGCTGCAAGAGGGAGGATCAGCTTTCTTTATCAATATGGCCTCTGGTAGGTCCACCATTCTCCAGGGGATTGCCACACACCCGAGTATATGGGCAGAACAAATTGGACATAACAGGTTTTTAAAAAATGGATGCAAAGTTGGGTGGGCAGGAAAGGGGGAGTGGATGTGGGATGAAGTGGGAGAAGAGGAAAATATGATCAAAACACATTGTATGAAATTCCCAAAGAATTGTTAAAATTGTTTTTAAAGAAAAAGAAAAAAAATAGTAAGGCAAGATACCACCTGAAAATAGCTTTGAAGAACAAGGCGGCTGTCCCGCGGCTGTCCCATCGTCCCTAAGCCTAGTGGTGAGATATTCCTCTGTAATTACAGGGGAAATAAAGCGGCCACCTGTTGTCAGTGAAAGCAGCAATGACAGGGGGAAAGTTGTCCAAGCAAGAAAATGAAAGGGATATTAGAAGGAAGTCTGAAACTATAGCATGTTGTCTTAATGATGGACCACATACTCCAGAAAGCGTGCGTGATTATTTTTAGGAATCAGACTGTAGGGTAGACAGAGACAAAATAGAGAGTGTAGAAAGACTTAAATATAGGCATATAAGTCGTGGTGGGGTGTGACATGGGAGGCTGCTGCATTCTTGGTGTGGCTGACTTGAAATCAAAAACATAATGAGATCTATACCAGTAAACTCAAAGCAAACAGTGACCATAAAGCTGAGCTCTGGAGGTAGGAGGGATGGGCTTTCAGGGCAGCCTCGTTACCCACAGTGGTATGCGTGAGGGACACAGGAACTGGGCACTTACTTACCTCAGTACACAGCCAGTCTTCACTACAACCTATGTGGCAGGTACCATTATTATTCCATTTTACTTATCAGAAATAGACGGCTAACTCTGTCCACACCATACTTGAAGCTCCAGAGTAAATGCCACGTGGACTATCTAAATTGAGTCCTCTGCTTTAGGAACCAGACAAAAAGAAAGGTAAAAGGTGAAGATGAAGAGTCCAGTGTATAAGGGTCAAAACTTTACTTCCAAGAAGCGAGATAAAGTCACAGAGAATGATAGGGTGTCTACCGGCCTGCATGTCTGCACCTAGAAAGCTTAGGAACACAATTTTAGAAGCCAACTCTATTACATATGTCTCCCTTTCAACAAAAGCACAAATCTCTCCATGTACCAAAATGGTGCCACCTCTGATGATACATATTTTATAGAATTTGAGGAATCATTTGAATATTTATGATGACCTACTTTGGTTTTGCTGTTTATTTCTTTAGTGCTTTGTAGAAGTCTCAAAATGATTTCTCCTCCAAGACAATTTTGTTTCTCATCTAATAGAAAAAAATACAACTAAAAAATTGTAAGGAATACTATGAGGAAGCAAAAGTGGATTCCTTTTAGCCATAGCAATGATTTTTAACTGTGCTCTGCTTGCTTTCTAATATCAGGAAATGCAGGAAAATATTGGCCATAACATGAGTAACACTGAGCCAAAGATTTGGCTGAAGAGTGCACTTAAAAAGCAGTTACCGATGGCACAATACCAACCTGGAAACTTACAGTGAGTCCAAATCCAAGAGATCAGAAGTAAATGATGAATTATAAGCATATCTGTTAATCATTACAGAAATAAAATAATGACAAAAATATAACATAGTGGGACACAGCTGTGATGAGGGGAAAACATCAGAGAGAGGGTGCAGGACAGGGCTTCATTGAGTAATATGACTCTTCTCAATTGCATTCAACCCCAAATTTCTATGCTGGAATTCAGTAATACACATTGGCAAATTGATAGATATGATCATTAGGGTTTAATCAAATTTTCCCAATATCTCTGACAACAGGTCTGAGAAGTGGTTCACACATAAAATTCTTGTGAAAACATAAATAATAGAAATCATTATGTTTCAATAATAATTGTGTCTCTAATAATAATAATGTCAGTGTTAGTCCTAGCAATGTCAATATGCAGTAATCATAGCTCCAGGAACCCCTAGCATAATAATTGGTAATTATATCATTATCTGTCTTATATTTTGAAATTACTTAAATGCTATAGTAACAATAGCTTCTTGTCCAAAAAAAATTTAGATGAGAAGTCTTGATGAATTAATAAAACTCTGTGGCCTTTTTTAACATGGCAAAAACAACAAACTTGCTTGAAGCTACTTATATTTATGAACATCAAATGTTTCCTTAACTTATTTTGCTGCATATTAATAAGAGACAGGAGCACATGAAAGTTCTTAAATTCATCTATTTATCTAAAAATAATAAAGTCAAAAAAGGAAGCATCATCATTAAGAATATCCTCACCTCAGCAATGATTCCCATTTCACTGTGAATATTATTATAATTATTATTATCCTACACACAGGGGATTTAGGAAGTAAATAAAAATGCATCTTCCATATCTTAATTTCCTCCCTCTGCTAAGGATCGTCTGCAAGGGAACACATACATGAACTGACAACCCACTCAGAGACATGATACACTGGCACTTAGGACGTTACTTTATTCTGTCTGTGGAACAGGGTTAGCTCAAGCTGTTCGTCTTGCTTTTCAAAGGCTGAAATTATTGTGGGTTATATGAGCCTTTGGCAGAACTACCACCTTCCTGCATCTCCTTATGAAGCATCACCATATGCCTGTTCACACCATGGAAGCTTTTTGAACACACATACAGTCTATGTGTCTGCAGGGTTAATTGTCTATGAGTTAAGGCATTCCCAAACCCTAAGACCAAGACAGTGACTCAAAATGTCCTTCATTCACCACAGATCACTAAAAGAGAATACATCAGCCCCTAGGACAGAGGCTTGTTTCCCATTACTCTACATGTTTTCACTACATTTGATCTGATCCCAAAGACTTATTTCCTTAGTGGTGACAGGTACACTTGTCATTGAGAACCAATGCCCTGAGAAGAAAAAGAGTACCCAATAATATTGTCCCCCAATTATCCATCCCTAATCGCTAGTTTTAAACCAAACAACTAGCAGTGAACATTTTATTAATTATTTTCTCATAGTATGTGCAAAATTCTTACAAGTGCTATGATATAATGTGGTATAGAACAGGTTCTATACCAAATGTTTGAATGTGTTTGTATCTTGAGATGCATTTTCCTACAGAATCACTGGTTTGGAGGCACTCAATAAAAAAATCTGTTTGAGGGGCTGGAGACATCTGGAGAGATGGCCCAGTGGTTACGAGTACTGGCTGTTCTTGTAGAAGACCTGGGTTCTAATCTCAGCACACACATGGTGGCTACCAACCATCTATAACTCCAGTTCCAAAGGATCCAATGCCTTCTGTCCTCTGTGGGCACTGCACGACACTGTTGTACTTATAGACATGCAGACATAAAACTCATACACATAAAATAAAAATAAATTTAAAAACCTATTAAATCATTAAGTAACATTTTAAAAGTACAAATAGTACTATCTCAAATTTGTCCCACTATTAACTAGAACATAATTTCTATACAAAAGTGAAAAACGCTTTAGACTTATATTAAGCTAAACTATATGAAAATGTGACTCTTGTAGGTCAAACAGCAGACTACAGGCAATTTCATGTGATTCTACTTGATCCATAAATAGAAGAGTATTAATGTAATATGCACAAGACAGAAAGTAATTGGAAGGATGTATAAGACAAAGTCCTTAAATGTACAGGCATCCAGTTAACACACAAACAGTTATAATGGTAGCATGACACTGTGAACAGCAATTTGATGCATTTGGCTCCTAAAAGGACATCTAAAAGGAGAACACCTGCTTCTTTATTACCAAACAGTGTCAAGCATCAAACATCTTCACTTTAAACTAAACCCACTGGCTAACCCCATAACCTAAGCAAGAACAGAATGAAGGTAAGTCACGCCTGATCAACTTGATCAACCTTACGAACAAGAATCAAACGTTTATTGCATGTGCCTACCCCAGGAAGGGCCAGTGAGCCAGCTTCCTCTGTAAAAGTATGCTCATAAATAGTGGTCTATAATTCATGTTTATTTTTATTCTCTTTAGCGGTAATGTTCATTCTAATTTGTTTAGGTAATAAATAGATTAATCAATTTAATATGGATATTCAGTCCTGTTTGCCATTTGAAAACTCTAAAAGGTGAACACCTCTGCTTTGTGTAGGCTGCCTAATTATGCTAACTGTCTTTGACTGAGTAGATATTAGACAGGGAGCCAAGCAGGTCATTTGGTTGGCCATATAATCCCTTATTCTTGTTTTCAAATTGCATCACTAATCTTCGATTTAATTTCTCACAGGTTTCTCCACAGTCAATAGTAGGTCTGTGTTATCTTAAAATTAAACTATAAAATTATAGTTTAGAGAACTGAACAATAAAATCGTAAGAATCCAGTCCTGCTTCCATACAGCTTTAAAATCTAATCATCTTTGTTAATATAAAATGACTCATTAATTTTTAAGAATCAAGTAATGCAAAAATGTAAGTATAAAACAGCTATAACTGAGGCGACAGGACGAATGAAGGCAGTGATGAAGGAAGTGACTGCGTTTGTTTAGTGACATAACCACATCCAAAAGTCATGATATATTCATTCTATTTAGCCTGTAACTACTGTAAGAAACTGTGTATGATTAATACCACATGTTGGTTTAAATAAAAGTGCTGTGTAGATTTTGAGGAAAGAGGTCATCTCTCTGTGTGCCTAATTCTTTATAAATGACTATTGGACATATTATCTTACTGATCCGTTCATTAAAGAGATACTCATTCAGGACTGGAGAGATGACTTAGTGGGTAAGAGAGCTTGCCACACAAGCATGGGACTGAGTTCAGATCCCAAAGTCCACATAAAAAAGTTTGGGGCATGGTCATGTGCATCTGTAACCCCATCACTGTGAGGGACAGAGACAGGAGGATCATTGGGTCTTGTTGACTGCCTGCCTAGCACCAGGCTCAGTGAGAGAACCTGTCGCAAAGAGACAAGATGGAGAGTGAGTGATGGAGCAAGATCTACCTACCCTATGAGTATACATACACACACATGCATATTCTCTCTCTCTCTCTCTCTCTCTCTCTCACACACACACATATACACACACACAAAGGGATATTCATTAAGAGATGACCAAGTACAAATTACTATACTGGCCACTAACTTGCTGGACATTGCAGTGAATAAACAGGCCCTGCCCTCTTTCTAGCAAGGAAGGCAAGATGTGAACAACTAATTATGAAATAAATTACTTAAGTGGAAATGTTAGTAAGATCCAAAGCACGGAAATACATACTACTTTAAGAGGAAAGGAATCTAACCTAGGGAGAAAATTAAGAAAGTACTCTAAAGAATATATTATCTGAGCTCTGAATAATTTGCTTACTTCTTACTGGGCAAATGAGTAAGTGGGAAAGGGAACATGTAGGCACAGCTACAAATAAAAGACATAAAATGCAAAGAACGGAGGGTGTTTAAAGAACTGTAAGAAAGCCAGTGTGCCTGGAGTGGAGACTGCAAGGAGATGCAGCTGCAGATGAGGCAGAGGCCAGACACCACAGGGCAAATGGACCTCAGAACTGTTCACAGTAGTAAGTCAGTAACTCTTTGTTTAGGGGACCTGTCCTGAACACTCACTGCAGGATGTCTAGTAGCATCCTAGACCTTTGCCTAACTGCCAATAGCAACCATTCCCCATCCTGTCTCTTACCTCCATTTTGAAAACCATTCATGTCCCCATGCTTTGCCAAATATCAGCTTGGGGATAAAAGTCACCTTTAATTAAGAACCACTAGTGCAGCTGGGGCAATGACTCAGTGAGTAAAGTGCTTGCTGCACAGGGATGAAGACCTAAATTTGATTCCCAGCAAGCACACAGTAAAAAAAACAGACATGGTAGTGAGCATCTGTAACCCCAGCACTTGGGGGTGGGGGAAGTGAGGAGAGACAGGCAGATCCTGGGAGCTCAATGGCCAGCCAGTCTAGCAGAAATTGTGAGCCCCAGGATCTGTCAAAGAATAAGGGGGATTGGGGACATAAGAGGGAAGGAAAATCAACAAAAACACATTGCTTGAAAATGCCATAAAGATGCATTTTGTATGCTACTTTTAAAAATAAGGTAGAGAAAAATGGAGGAAGACACTCAATAAGGTTCTCTGATTGAGAGAGAGAGACAGAGAGAGAGACAGACAGAGAGAGAGAGAGAGAGAGAGAGAGAATGAATGAATCATTAGCCTAGCCTAGAGTTTTATAGGTGACGGTAATAAATTTGACCTTTATTCTAAAGACAGTGAGAATACTATTTGAAGAGTATTTGAACACTTTAAGAAAATGAGTGATTTTTTTTCAAACAATCTGGATAGAATAAGAGGATATTAATGAAAAGAGTAAAAATCTATAGCTTCCTGAGACATGAAAGGTCTCCAAGACCACCGATGAGAAAGTAGGTCAGTAGATAAATTGCTCCTGTATTCTGAATGGGCTAAGCTGCCTTGACAGACGCAGGCACAGAGCTACTGGCCATGTACTCCCCAATATCCATTCATTTAACTAATGATATATTGCAGGAGTCTCTGTGCATCAGAATTCACAATACAGCTAGGCAGTAATATACTACATAGTATTTGCTAAGTGAAACATATTGACATGTTTTCAAATTTTTAATACAAATACTGATAAATTAGTGGAAATAAATTACACGTGGAGATGAGTAAAATACAAAATGTGTAACCAGGATTATATTTGGGGCTTCTTTGAAAGTATAATACAAAACTAGAAAGTCAAATATCAAAATCAAATGTCAAATACTAAAAGTGAAGAAGTTGAACAGTATAAACAACAATTCTCTTAGTAAAAGTCTTGCACTGACTTGAGATTTTCCTTGGAAAGAAATGAAGTCAGTCAACCATCTGCATTCCTGTGAACTGGTGCTCTGCTCTTCAGGAAAAACATACAGCTTCTCACTGAGGATTCTCTCTATTCCAAATCTGCTGCATCACTGGTTATTTTTAATGTTGAGGAGTACTGAGAAGATATTTATCATGTAATGTAATAGCAATAAACAAGGTAAATCTGGATGAGCTCATAAAAGGTTTTCTATGCACATCTTATTTGGAAACTTTAGCAAAGGGGACATTTTCTACACTGGCCAGGTGAATGTTTATTTTTCTCAGTGCTTTTACCTCTGGGCACTAGTCTTTTCCTCTCTTGCTCACTCCCATATGTGGGCTCTGCCAGTGAACTTACTGTTCCTTCTCCATCTGTGCTCACAAACTATTACCCATCTGTGCAGGATGAGTTTCATTCAGACCAATAACCAAGAAGCAAGATTCAGGGGCCTTAAGCAGACTGAATGGACAAAACACTGCCAAAGGAATTCCACTGACCATGAGCAGGCAATAGTTTCAACAGCAAATGCTGTCATTAAATAGTTCTCACTTAAGTTCTGGCTCAAAGTTCTAGGCAAATTGTTCATTGTTAAAAAGAGCATATGATCCTTAATCCAGTCATACCACATCCTGTTTGCTTTTAAGCATTTGCAGCAGAGGTTCATGAATCTGGGTAGATGCCAGAATTGCCTGCACTGCCCTTTACAAACACATATATCTGGACCCTCACTATAGACTTATGAAATAGTACTAAGGAAGATAGAGCAAAACCATCAATACTTATCACAAAATCCCACATGAGAACATGCACACCAAAGTCTGATGTGCACAGAAATTTAAGAACAACCACTTTACAGACTAGAAGAGTAATGACTTGTACAATTAGTTGTACAGATCACTGTTAATTTTCCAGAACAGATATATAAAAGTGATCACAAATTATTTTCCCAAATGATCAGATAGTATTCTTTACTAGACTTAAATCTCCAGAGAAAACAATATATCTGAATCCCCTTTGTCTCAGATCCAGTTATATAGCAAGCACTCGATGAATGTTAGATAAATAAATGCATGCACATCTACATACATGAATATAAAATCAGCTTTCTCTACAGTTTTATGTAAGAAAAACTTCTGTAATAAACAATTTCACTTATGTGTAAAATCTAAAATGATTTCAAAAGTCAAATACACAAAGATAATGGATGAGATGTGGCTCAAGTATAGTGGGTGGGAGGTAGCAAAAGGGAGATGTTGGTCAAAAGACAGAAAATTAGCAGGTATATAAAATGAACAAATCTATATATCTAACGTACAACATGAGGACTATAATTAATATTATATTGTATTCAGAATTTTTGCTTAAAAGTATACTTTGATGTTTTACTACAAAAGTGAGTAGTTCTGAAGGATGAGGTATATGGTAATGGACTAAATAATGTCATTTACATGTATGTAAAAATATCATGTACACCTTAGCATATGCAATAAGATTTTTTAAAAGCAGTTAGGCATGGTGACTCACATTTGTAATCCAAGAACTTATAGAAGGATTTCCATGAGTTTGGGACCAGCCTGGGCTAAAGAGTGAGACTGCGTCTCAAAAAAATATTGTTAAAAGAAAAACTTTGAGGCATAGACAAAAGAAGAGAAAAAAATGAAACTCCAAGACCTTCACTTGATCACTGAAAAAATTTATTGTATGGCACAGTGGTAACCAAAAGACATGTTCCTCCAGCCACCTTTTCTACCATGACTGCAGCTTACATTTCAATTTTGAAAATAAATGAAAAGAAGTCATGCTATATATGACAGTCATAAAATACTCTGTAAAAAAGTACGTAACTCCCCAAACCCTCCCTCCTACATCCCACTGCTACTGTACTTTTATGCAGTACTTGCCTCTTAAGATACCTGCTTCTTTTCAGAAACACAGAGGCAGTTTATGTTCTTGACACAGGTGACCCACCCACAAACATTCATATGCCGCACACCCAATTTGAGACATCAGTAACTCAAATGCACAGGGACTCTAGAACCAGGAAGGTTGAGAGAGGATTGTGACATGCAGGTGCATGGCACACACGTTACATATGTGAACACTGATGTGCTAGCCTCTGTGCCTTTGGCTAGTTCTCTTATTTAGTCTGAATCTGTCCAAAATGACAAATGTTTTCTTGCTAACAGAGCAGTCCATGAAAACCGCTGAATCGGTTCTTCATTCCCAATAAATCAGCATAATTTGTGTTGCCCATGTCGTCCTGGAGAGGATAACGAGAGGCTGACATGCATAACACTTCCTCAAACAAACAAACAAACAGAAATCACCTTTTTCTGGGTTCTGTCTCATTCTGGACAAGCAGTTGTAAAGTAGAGGGTGATGGTTGAGAAAACACTGAGCAATTTCAAAAGAGATCAGTTACCAAATGGAGCTTAGAATAGGGCTTTTAAAGGTAACTGAAGTGAAATTAATGGTACATTACCTCAATATCAGTGCTGCCTTTGCCATATGCATGCCTTGGACTGCTGCTAAGAGCTCAAGGAAGAAGGTAGAGTAGGTGGCCCTTCCACTTGATGCCTAAGCAGTCCTACGACATATATACCTGTGCGATCAATTCATAAACCCCACCACTGCCACTAAGTGACCTGTAAATGCCCAGTCAAATTCAGTGCTTAATTTGAAACATGCATAGAAATCATCTTCAGAATTTAAAACAAACACCTGGGTTCCACCCTTGGAGATCTGAGGCACTGAGTTGAGATCTGGTACAAGTACTTAATTTCTAAAAATCTCCCAGGTGATATAGATGCGGTTGGTCCGAGGGCCATATGTAAAGTGATATTCCTCTAGATATTCCTGGATAGTGTGACAACACACAGGGAGAAGACAGACCATGATTAGAAGCCAAAAAATATCAAATACTGCTAAAGGCTAGGAGAAGCAAGACAGAACCCTTCCTCTAAAACACTCAGGGAGAAAATACCTTGATCTCCAACTTCCAGCATCCACCACGGTAGCAATATGTTTCTGTTATTTAAAGCCATCCAGTTTGAGGTACAGCAACCCTAAGAAACTAATATGCCATTATTCACAGGAACAAAAGGAAATACCAGCAAAAGAGGTTAAGAGGCCACATTTCACTGGAAAAGAGGGATGTACCATAGGGCCAAAGGGCAAGTAGGTCAAACTGAAATTAGATTAAAGAGAGACATATAAGAACTTCACAAAAATCTCTTCAACAATTATTTTTGATCTAAAATGACCTTTATGATCAGGTGAACTTCAAATGTCCATGAGATTAGGAAATCTCAAAACATTTTTGAGCATTTGAGTTGAATATTTTGAGAAGTTGGCAGGAAAGAATTATAATAAAGCATTGTATGCCTAAAAGCGCTTTATTAGCAAGAAGGGTTTTTATCATTTATCAAGAGAGTGGGGTAAAGTAGGCCATATTTTCATTGTTTAAGTAAGAAACTGAAGCTGAGAAAGAATAGATTTTTACATGAAATTATAACATAATGTGCTGGCATCATGATATTGATTTCATTGATTCTTGATTTATTGTCTATAAGACTTAATAGAAGGCAACTTATCTACCTCACACAAGTCAGCAAATGCAGAAATGTTAGTTATATTGAATGCATACATATTAACATATATTCTTAAATTCATGTCTTTGGCCCTCAAACTTCATGTACTTCACATGATACCCTGAATCCTATGTGAACTACTGATCTCTTTGAAACAATTATTAAATTGAGTAGGTACTGAAAGTACATTTATAAAACTGTAGCTTCATAACTGCAGAGAAATAGTCAAAGTGCTAAAGTGGTACCATTTATATTAAATTAGAGTTTACTGCTGCCAAAAGAAAATAATTTTCCCATAGACATATTAGTAAAATGGTTTTTCTGATAGCGTGAACTAATGTAGCTGGCCATGTATCAGGAAACCTAAAGGCAGAATTGGGAAATCACTGTCTAAATCATGTATACACATATTCCTTTCCTTATAAAGAGTAAGAAAATCAACCTGAGACACAAACCATATGGTACATTATACTCTAAGACTTCAGTATTTTTATTAACATCATGTTTTCTTGCCACAATGAAAATTAAACAAGCTTTATGGTTTAATAAAGATTCCTCACAGGACCTGGAAGATTTTTTTCAAAAACATTCTACTTAATCTAAAGCAATTTTCCATTCAACTTTAAATTCTGAAAGAAGATTTCAATACTGCTTGAAATAAAAAGAAAGAAAGGACAAAGGATATAAGCATTCTTTTCATTGTTAAATGTTTGTTTTAGAAAACAGGGCCATAAAGGAGCTCAGCTGATCTATATAGTCTAAATACCACATATAAATGTCTTTTAAATAATAATCATGATGGAAAGTATCTAAGATGACTGCAGCCACTGTGGCAGCAGCTTCATATCTGTCTTAGTTTGTTCTTCATTGCTGTGACAAAACACTCTGACCAGTACCAACTTAGGGAGGAAAGGGTTTATTTGTCTTACATCTCCCAGGTCGCAGTTCATCAGGAGCTCAAGGTAGGAACTCAGGGCAGGAACCTGGAGGCAGGAGCTGGAGCACAGGCCATGGAGGAACGCTGCTTACAGGCTTGCTCCCTTGGCCCCTGCTCAGCCTGCTTTCTTATGCAACACAGGCCCACCTGCCCAGGGGTGGCACCACCCACAGTGGGCTCGGCCCTCCCACATCACTCATCAAGAAGATGCCCTTCAGACATGGCCACAGGCCAGTCCAATAGAGGCAATTTCCCGATTGAGGCTCCCTCAACCCAGATGTGTCAAGTTGACACTAAAGCTATCCAGTACAATATCCAAGACAGACTAGAGTTCTCTATGAAGAGACCTACCTATTCCCAAGTTCTCTCCCCAACACAACTAAAAGAATATGCAGGAAACTCTGTCCAGTGTTCAGGCTAATCCTGATCTTCGGGAAAAATGCTATGAACAGCTTTAGCCTAAACATGAAGTCAACAAAATCAGCCTGAATCTCTGCAGCCTCTACCCCAAGCCCCATGTTTACAGCTCCTTTTTTAATACCTGGATTCAGTCCTAGTCTCTACTCAAGGTTTTCATGGGTTTTTTGGGGGGAGGGTTGTTGTGTGTTTGCAGGGGGTTGTTTGGGACTTTGGGTTCTCATTTGGTTACCTACAGAATGAGCACTCTGCCTTCATCCAACCCATATCCTCACTGAATTAATGTTGCCCTGAATTCTCTTCTGCTGACTAAAATCTTGAAATCACCTGGGTGGTTTTCTTTGGTCCCACAAACCTGCATGGGTGCCTGAGCTCTGAAGTACTTATGCTACCTGACTTTACCTTCCCTATCAAAATGCTTACAACTTCATAATGAGCCTATATATTGCCTGTCGTGATGCTTTCATAATGTGCCCTGCATACCAACTGTATTGAATCGCATGTTTTATCTTCATCTTAATGCCTGTCTATTCCAGTAGTGTCTTAAGTATAATCTATCCTGCCAAGGTTAATTGGCTGCATCCAGTACAACATTAGCTTAACCTGTAGTGATGACCACTTGTTGGATCCACCCTAACATGTAACTGCTGGTGCTTGATCTTTGTTCCCCTCCTTAAGTTCTTCGTCACCAAAATTTCCTACTTTTACATGTCTCAAAGTTTTTATAAAATAAAAATTAGATCTCCCCAACAAAAGAAGAGAATGAAATATCAGCCCCAGATGATAGAAGTAGAAGGAACATTTATATATAGTGGTTTTCTGTTCCTAGAGTAAACATATTAAATATGCAACTTTTAATTATATCTCACTGCATGTATTAGAGTTTGCTTTATTTCAGAAGGGTTAATAATATTTGCATTAGGTTAAAGTTACAGTTGTTTAATTTCAAGAATTAATTACGTGGCTTTACATTTTACTTGTTATTTTGTTTTGCTTCAAGTAATTTTAGAGATATATCTTGTGTTAAGTACCTTACCTTAAGTTCTCCTAAGGAAAAGACTATGTCTTACATGGTTCATGTGGTATTTCTGTCTTATTTTCAGTCCATAATTTGCTACATATTGACATTAGGATTTCTTAAAGCTTTGCTGCCATTAAAGTCTGTATTAACAGTTATGATGATTCTTTTAGAAAATAAAATAAATGGAAACACGGGAAAAACTCCAAGCAGAATTTAACCTGGGGAAGGTAAATATAATCCTCTTCAATTACAAAAAAAAAAACCAACAACAACAAAAAAAAAACTCCTATTAATTACCCATGAGGCTCATAACAATTCTACACACTGTTCAGGTTTATTTGGGTTTTTTGTTTTGTTTTGTTTTTCTGTTTTGTCTTTGAAATGCATGCTTTCAAATACAGAGGCATCTGAGAGTTCCCTAACAGAATGAGTTCATGGCTCTGTCTTCCTTCTAGGAAAGAATCAGGTAGTGAGTATTAATTAAGGAACTGTAACCAAGAAATGTAAATTCCAGAACCTTCTCCTGTCCTCATGCAATCCCCATTATTAGAACTGTCCAAAATTCCCTAAAATTCTTAACACTGGTAAAACTGACAAAAAAATCTGGGAGTTTCAATATCTTAAAGCCACTATTATTTTAGCACACCTTGACAAAAGCTCCAGTTAAAAATTAAGTGGTAAAGACCTCATGGTAGCGCAGGCCTTTAATCCCAGCACTCAGGAGGCAGAGGAAGGCAGATCTCTGTGAGTTGGAGGCCAGCCTGGTCTACAGAGTGAGTTCCAGGCCAGCTGGGGCTACAGGGAGACCCTGTCTCAAAAAAAAAAAAGAACCAAAAAAAAAATTAAGTGGTAAAGAGAAAATGGACTCCTGGAATCTGAGTCTGGAAAAAGAGACTTCTGAAAAGGGCAAAGAGCTCAGATTCTGGGGATAAAACAGATTAAGTACATGCATTCCCCACAAGTGGAAAAAGGTCGAGTAGCCTAGGTTCTGGCTTACAGCAGGCAAGGGTCCTCAGGGCTCAGGTCAACAGAACCAAGTACCAGAAGCACGAAGACCATGAACAGCTTCTGGCTCAGACCCCCACCCCTTTCATCAGCTGCCACTTTCTGCTTCTTACCTACTGTTTCTATCAGATAGTTTTCTACCTGCTAAAAACAAGGTGGGGAAGAATTTGTTTTAGAAAGGCCCATAAGACTTTATCTTCCTTCCTTTTACATACTGCCCAAATATGGGTTGAACACCTGGGCTTAAAATGTCTCCCAGGTACAATGGAAAGAGAAGGTAAGTTATCAATCTCCTTCAAGCTTCTAAACCATGAGAGAACAGCATTAGGCCTGGGGTGGTCAGGCTGATTTCTGCTTCCAAATTTGGCAAAAAAGCAACTCCATCTGTGTTCCTTAGACCTATGAAAATTACTGTGTCTGGCATCCTGAGGTCCTGGATACTAGAGCTCCCTTTTCAGAGGGAGGAACAGACTAAACAGCCATCAGATGCAGTTAACAGCTTTCCTTATGGACAAACCTAATTAACCCCTTAAGCAGAATCTGAGGCACAGACACTCTGTACTGAATGTGAACACAGGACAGTCATCCAGGGTAAGAAACAAGGATATTATTCCGAAGAATATTAGTATCTACAAATTAAATTTATTTCATCTGTGCTCTAGTTGCCCTGTTCATTTTCAGTGGGTGTTTTGTTTTGGTTTAATTTTGGTTTTTTATGCTGATAACCTTCCTCCCCACTCTGCTGTATGTGCTTGGGATCACTCAGTCTCTTAATCTGTTAATTATCTGTATTAGTTATTCATCAAATACTATATGTGTTTGGTTGGAAACTAACCAAGACTTTTTATTAAGTTTCATGCTGTCCTAGGAATAAGTTCCAATAAGCAAATCTAGATTTCTTCAGTGTGCAAAATGTATTCCCTTTACAAATGTCTCTTTTAAAACAAAGCTGTGTATCCTTTTCTTGTGGAGCAAAAAGTGATGCAGATTCTGAAATTCTAAGCCAAAAAATATTCAAAAACAACAAAATATTTTATGGGTAAAGATGTTATGCTTTCAAAATTATGTTCTACACCCTCTGCCATGTCGCCTATTAGAAAATGTCACTCTAATGCTGAGGTGCCACGTACTAACCTAGGGCTGTTTTAAATGATCCTGCTTGAGAAATTGAGAAATACTACACGTGGAGAATACAGATGACATTTTTCCTTTTTCTTCTCCTCCTACCAAAATCAATCAAATTACAATGTCTATCCAGAACAGTATGAGGGAAACCTTATCATTCACAACACATATATAACAAACAGCAAGGAAGCTTCCCAAACTAGCGCTGCACGCAGAGAACCAACAAAAGAAGGGGATGAATACAAACTGCCTGCTACAGAAAGACCAGAGCAGGAGAGCTGTCAGCAAGCAGGGAACTGAAGAACAAAAAGGAGTCAGGGGAAACTGGAGGAAGAAAAAGATGGATGACGAAGTCACAAAAGAAGAGAAATAAGGAGCCCAGATAGGCTGGGTACATAGGTCAAAGTAACCTGTGGCTTTAACAACAGACTCAAAAAACAATCACTCTACCATTTGCCCTTTAAACACTAAGACTAGATCCAAATGATTAAAGTGTGTTTGCAATAGTATTTGACCCAAAAAATTCAACCTCTTTCCATGTTTGCTATATATCAGAGTTAGGCAAATAAGTCAAGATAAGTCCATTCCTGCATTGATTTATTGCTATCCAATTAAGAAGCTCTTGGCTCACTGATCAGAAACGAAGATTAAAGGGAAAAAAATATACTATAAAGGCTAAAATTCTGCAATCTTCTCTCCCAACTGACTACACAAAAAGATATGCAGAACCTAATTTACTATGGGTTATAAATCACCTCAAGTACTTAAAAATATATATATATATTTTCACATTTAAAGATGTTTCTTCTAGATTTTGGTGTATTGTTATCATACTGATTCAAGTGTTTTAAGCAAAGCTAACACTGCCCTTGTTTGACCATCAAACAGGAAAAGCATATACAATGAAAAGCAATCCTCATGAAAGGAAAAAATAAAAGGTGTCATCCAATATGGAATACTGTATACTGAATAGGAAATGTTGCCCTTAAAATTGTAATTTGACCTATTTTATTTGAATTACTTAGGCCTCAGCAAATCAACAGACACTGGTAAGAATCAGAACACAAATAACACAATGACTTCAGATATTTGTCTTAATCTGATGTTTTCTAGCAGATTATTGCATGCTCATTAGAGAATGTTAGTATCAACACATTAGCTACAACTCTGACTTTTTTTATATTTTCATCTTTAGCATACAAAGAAAATATGTGTGGGAAAACTAAGATGTTAAAATTAGGGACATAAAACAGTAATTATAATTATTAGGTGAGGAAAAGAATTATTAACAAGTACACTGACTCATTAATAATTATGAATGTACTCTTATCAAGAGATCTTTATCAGCCCTGATATTTGTTCAGCGCTTCAGTAGCAAAAAGATCTATAAAACACGAAGGACAGAATCAACAAACACAGGAAGACCAGACATAGAGAGCATGGATTTTACATCCGCTGCTGATAAGCTACATGATATTTCATAAGTCATACCCTCCATAAACCTCAATTTTCCCTTAATATATCAGTTTATCTTATGTCCCAGGATGACTGTAATGATTAAATTAGATGACGTAGGTAATATTATTTTATATGATAAAGCTCTATATAATATAAATTTATTATTACTATTACCAATATGCAGCTAAAGGAAGGAAACAACATCAGAAATAATGAGGAACAAATTTGATTAGGTGTGAGGTTTATTTGATCACAGAATGCTATTAAGGTTCATTAACTTAATTTCAAATGTACATTTTTAAACTTATTTATCCAAAGTGTTAGCTGGCATTTTTATAAGTACTTGTTAAACAGGAAAACATAACAAAATAATTAATAAATTATTTTCTTTCTTTCAAGTATACATAGCCATAAATGTTAAACAAAAATTATTTTTACTATCTAAGAGAAAAATAATAACAGAACTTGCCAGTTCTCCTTAAGGCTATAAGACTTTAAGAATTATATAGTTTTGGGGGCTGGAGAGATGGCTCAGTGGTTAAGAACACTGGTTGTTCTTGCAGAAGACCTGGGTTCGAATCCCAGCACCCACATGGCAGCTAACAACTGTCCATAACTCCAGTTCCAAGGGATCCAACAGCCTCTTCTGTCCTCTGCAGGCACTGCAGGACATGGGTGCACATTACATACATTCAAGCAATATACGTAGTTTTGGGGGCTGGAGAGATGGCTCAGTGGTTAAGAACACTGGTTGTTCTTGCAGAAGACCTGGGTTCGAATCCCACCACCCACATGGCAGCTAACAACTGTCCATAACTCCAGTTCCAAGGGATCCAACAGCCTCTTCTGTCCTCTGCAGGCATTGCAGGACATGGGTGCACATTACATACATTCAGGCAATATACACATACACATAAAAATAAAGATAAGAAAATATTTTTTAAAAAATACATATAGCTTTAAATTTCCTGGAATGCCAGGATATAAGTAGAGATCAAACTAGAGAATAGGAAACTGTGTTCTCAGTCTGAAAGCTCCTGAAAAGGACTTCCTCACAAGCCCCAAGTATCACAAGAGAAATGGAAAACACAATCACATACACTCCTGATTTAAACATATACTATGAAAAGCAGTATCTGAAACTAATCCTTTCATGTCATTCCCTTTTAATTTTTTAAAGGTAACATTTTCATTAATTCTTTGAAAATTTCATACCTACAGAAAATGTATTCTGATCAAATTCATCCCTGGTCCTCCTCTAACTCTTAATTCTTTACATGATGATCATCTTAAAAAGATTAGAGATTGCTTTGGGGGGAAATTATCACTCAAATATCTGATTTGAACAGTTTGGTGAAAGCAGAGATAAAACAATAACACTATCCATGGGATGCTGGAAATGAAAATCCTCACTGAATGGTTCCCACCTTCCTGATTATATTTCCAAAATTTCCACATCTTCCCTTACTGTCTGTCACCCTTTATTTCCTGCTCAACCTCTGATGTTGCTGCAGTGAATTCTTCGTTGCTTTTAGTCCCATTAACTTTATTGTATTACTACAAATAAACCTTAGTGTGAATAAACAAGGTATTCAAGTTCCCCAATTCTAGAATTAATAAATGGAGAAGTAAATGGTTTTGAGCAGGCTATGGCCTAAACGTTTTCATAACTGGACTGTTACCTAGGAAATGGTGGTATCCACCACCAAGGTGTGGGTACCATGCACCCTGGGCATGCACAGGCCAATGAGAATAACATGTCACCCCAAATTGATGGACAAAAGAACACTATGCAGAGCATATTAAGAGGGAAACTAGCCGTGAAGTTGCCCGTGTTACCAAGGAACTGTTGGTAGAAACATAATAAAATGGAGAACAGTGTATTTACATGAATTATTCTCAAGGAGAAGCCATATAAAAGCATGTTGGAATAAGTCTCCTGCTAGAAAATACAGACTCTAGTGGATGTGTCCAGGTAGCTATGGTAACAATGCCTTCTAGTGAGTAGGTGTGGATTCACTGAGTGAACCATACACACTGGCAAACTGCTATCAGCACCTCTCCTCCCTGCTCTGTGATGCTTTTTCAAATGTTAAGAAAACCAGGCATGATGCTGTATGATTGTAATTACAGAACTAAAGCAGGAAGAATGCAAGTTCAAGGGCAGCTTAGGCTACCAGAGCATGTTTGAGGTCTGTCTGTATATAGCTATATAGCAAGATCCTGTCTCTAAATTAATAAAATATTCTTAAAGACGCAACAAATTGTTGTGCCACCGAGGTAACCAGGTATCACCTCACATGATGAGACTTTCATTCTAGATGGTGCAGTCTGGCAGCACCATAGATTGCAAAAGTGACTTCTAAAGTCACAGACAGCTGCCATCACCCAGGCAAAAAAGCACCAAGTGGTTAAACTCAAACGGTATAGTGGGAACAGAAAGGAAGCACCTTGAATCCATGAGTTTGGATGAGACATACATGGATCAAGCGAACACGGAGGAGAGTAAAGATTGTCAACTAGAACATTTTCCTTGAAAATAGGCAGTGAATCAAACTACACTGAGTTTAGGAAGAAGTGGGAGAAGTAAAAGATAAATCTTTCCTTTTATGAAGGGACGTTTTAAATCATCTTAAGGGATATTTTAAGTAATAAATAATCTTGAAGGTCAGCATATATAGAAAAATATAAAGCTATAAGAACCAAATTTTCAACAGAAATAAATTTATATATTGCCATATCATGCATATATGTACTGATTACCGACTGACATTAGCAACATGAAAAGAGTAAGGAGAAATATTCCAGGTAACAGCAGCACAGAGGCAGGCTCTGTTCTTAGCACAGAGAGGGCTGACACAGTGCTGTAGGGAAAGCATTGGAACCAGTTACCTCTAATTGAAAATGGCTTAGGAAAACATTCAAGTTGCTACTTTAGCATTCCAAATGAATAATTTATTTAATATTTACTAGTCTCAGGAAATATGTAGATTTACAAGTGGAACATCAAAGGGCTAGAGGAACGCTGCTGGGTTGGCTCACTAAAAGGAGTAAGAAACTCCCAAAGTTGTCTGTTTTCTGTAACTCTTAATTAAGATAGCTCATTCTTTCAGAAAGAGAATTTTGAAATGTCCTTACTATTACTACTGCTGAACAGCAAAGTAAATGCCTAAGACCATACCCTCTGGCCTTCCAGAGGACTCAGAGTTTGAAATGTTTCAACTGTTTCTCTTGTCAAAGTGTCAAAAGACAAGACTTGGTCCCACCCGTAGCTGAGGAGTTATTGGCAGTTGATGGCTGCAGGAAGAAGGGCAGTCAGTTTTCTTCAGGGATGAGGCCCCTGAGAAGCTACCCATGCTCCCATGGATGGCCTACGCCCATGCACAACAGGAAGCAGTACATGGACTCTGCGGATTTTTAAAAAGAGCATCATGAAGTTGGGAAGGAAAGGGGGAGGGACTGGAGAGGAAGGAATGGGGGGTGGACTTGTTCAAAACACATTTATGCATTCGTGAAATTCTCAAAAAACAACTCAAAACTTACAGTACTCCCACGAAGCATAGTTATACTGTTCCAAACAATGATTTTTTAAAACTAGCAGTCAAAGGATATACGGAAACACATGTTGAATATAGAGTCCATTATCATGAAGCTATTGCCGAATTGATTAGAATTAAAAAATAAAAGGAATGAAAACTTGATTTCAAGCTCTATGCCATTCCACAACTTTCTTAATATGAAAAACATGGCCACACTATACTTATTAGTTAGCAAAAAGAATCTCATCCACAGACTTCCTTCTAACCTGGCAACCAAGAACTGAAGTTGCTTCAAACTAGCTGTGTGAGGGACTGGTTTGTACTGGTTCCTGAAATTCATTAGCATTTTTCTCATTCCTTCCCAATTCTACACTGTGATGGTGGGCCAGTCACTTTTACCAGCCATACTGGGAGGGTTTACACCACAGAAACTGCACAAACATAACAAGCTTAAGTGCCTGAAACAGATTATTTAGACGCACTGCTTCCCCACTGTGTTTTAAGCAAGTTTCCAATAAGAGTAGGAACAATAAAAATATTTTGAAACTCTTGGAGAAATTCAAAAACATACAATTTCTTGTTCATGAATACTCCAGTCCATTTACTTGGTGCCCACAATGAGTTATGCAAACTTGTCACCATCCAGGAGAACATAAAAATGCAGTGACAGATGTCAGCATGCACTCACCAAAGTCACAGCCCAGTTCCAGACACATGTAAAAAATGCCACTCAGCAGCAAGAGATACTTCAGCCCTTAAGACTATATGATACAAGCTGGGTGTGCTCGCACTCACCTTTAATCCAGCACTTGGGAGGCAGAGGCAAGCAGAGCTCTGTGAGATCAAGGTCAGCCTGGTCTATACAGCGAGCGCTAGGCCAGCTGGGAATAAAGGAGATCCTATATTAAAAAGATTAAAAAAAAAAAACTATAAATGAAGAAAATAAAACACACACACACACACACACACACACACACACACACACATGTGCTGATATTCTTTCAAAAATAATTCTCACCTGTGAGGGTATTTCCAGAGTGGTTTGACTAAGGACAGAAAAACCAACCCTGAATGTGATACTATTCCATGGTGTAGCATGAGTAAAAATGTTTAAAAGGGAAAGCCAACTGAGCACCAGCGTTCATCTCTCTGCAATAAAACCTGATCCACCCAGAGAAAGGAGCCTCCTCCACCATGCCTTCCCCTTCATGATGAACTGAACCCTCAAACTGTAAACCAAAATAAACCCATCCTCCTTCTAAAAAACAATTCTCTACCCCTTCCATTAAAATGAACTGACTATACTAATAGAACACTTCTCTATCAGCCACTATATGCATATTTTTTCTTGTCTCTTTGAGACAGGGTCTCCCTGTAGTCCCAGCTGACCCAAACTCACTATGTAGACCAGGCTGGCCTTGAACTCACAAAGATCCGCCTGCCTCTGCCTCCTGAGTGCTGGGATTAAAGGTGTGTGCCACTAAGCCCAGTTTATATGCATTTTTTAATTCTAATGGTCATCGTAATAAAAACAGTCTCATCACAGGTGACTGTCAGAGACAGCCACCAACCTAAATGGATATTCAGTTGATATTTCATAGTGAAGTTCCAACCAAAATCTTCAGCAAATGAGAAATTTTCTATCTACTAATTCTCACTAACAAAATAATGTCAAATACAAGAAGAAAAATAGAGACTTTGTTTATATTCTAATTTTCATTCCTCGTAGTCAAAATTAGTAAGATTCATTCTCCATAAAAAATAGAAGTTAATTTCGTTCAAGAGATTACGAAGCAATCCATTCTTAAAACAGTGGTTTTATAGCAATAAAAGATACATTTTACCAAAGATAGCTCCTAAACATTTTTTTCATACTCTTAAATCACTTAATAATTACTCTCTATTTAATTTTTTAAGGTTTATTCTAAACCACCATACCCAAATACATCAATTTATACATACAACATAATACTATGAAGAAAACTTGCAAATAATTGTCAGCACACACTTTCTAGAACCTAAATATATTAGGTTCTGCAGTCCATATTTGTTCTGGGGCCACTACTGGATCTGCCCTTGTAGTAGAAACATAGTAATAATCATAAACAAATGAACACACTGTGTTCTAGTAAAACTTTATTTACAAAAAAGAGGCAGCACTTGAAGTCACAAGTAGCCCATAAGCACAACTTACCAATTATAATTTCTTTCTTCTACTAACCCTACTCTAGTACTGAAGCTTGATCTCAAATCCTTGGTAGGCAAACACTCTACTAATGAGCTATATCCCAACCACTTTTTGATTTATTTTGATACAACTCTGGCTAAGTTGCCTTGAACTCAATATATAGCCCAGGCTGGCTTTGAACTGGCAGTCCTCTAGCCTCAACCTCCTAAGTAGTCAAGAATACAAGTATGCGCCACCACACCCAGCACCAATTTTAAAAACTGACAGTACTCAAGAGACTGAGGCAGGATGGTTGCCATGAGTTTGAGGCCAGTCTAGGCTACAGAGTGAGACCTTTGCACGAGAAATTAAAAAAAAAAAAATCAAACCCAAACATCTTCAAAGGTTCCTGTGATATTTACCAATTTTCCTCTTTTTTTTCCCATTCTGTGAAGACTTATCATATGTGTTTAATCAACTCTCAACTGATGGTTAGACATTTTCATACATTACTGTTTTGGTTTAAAGTTCTCTGCTAACCTCTATTCTGCCATCTTGTCACCCAGCAAGGAATGAATGAGCTCTCAGTAGGTCCTTCAGGTAGACAATTGGTCCTACTTATTCCATTAAAATGATTAAAGCTGCTCTACCAAAATTCTAATTATTCTAGAACTTTGAGATCTGATCCAGTACATAATAAGAACAAAGGTAGGATTTAAGATATTCCAAGTTTTGTGGAGATATTTATTATTAGTCATAAATAATGACTATATCCAGGTACTGATATTTATTGTTTATTTAAGTAGAAAGTGAAGGTTTAAACCTAGTAATTTCTTTACAGTAAGCTACGTGTGTAACTAACATCTGGTGCTTTACTGAAAATAGACATCAGTTCATTCTGTCACCTTTAGCTAAGTTGAATTAGCATTAGTTTGGTTAGGAAGTAAAAAGATGGCAAGAAAAGGTTGAAAGAGTGATATCTCCTTTTGATGCTCAGACATTTCTGAATTGAGCAAACAAAACAAAATAGTTGTTCAAAGATTCAAATTTTAAGTCCTGGGATGAGTAAGCCAATTACTGATGAAATTATAAAGACTTCTAACAAAGAAAGTTAATTTAATTCACTGTCATCTGAATCAAAACCATGAAAGCATATTAAAAAGCAACCAGTGGGTTCTCCTTGATTGTTAATTTTCTTTTCTCCATGTTTCATATGTAATATTATTTCAACCAGGTAGGTCTTTTGAATGATGGATTTTTCCTTGTTTGGTCAGTGTAAGAAGCTGCCTGCTTACACATATTTACTCTGGTAGGTTGTTCAGAGGAGTCTCTGTTATCCTTTCATTGTGACTTTAACACCTTTAAACATACAAAAACTGAGGAGTTGGAGAGGTGGCTCAGTGCTTAAGAACACTGGTTGTTCTTGCAGAAGACCCAGGTTCAAATCCTAGCACCCACATGGCAGCTAACTGTATGAACTCCAGTCCCAGGGGATCCAACAGCCTCTTCTGACCTCCGCCGGCATTGCACAGCATAGGTGCACTTACCTACATGCAGGCAACACATGAATACACATAAAATAAAAATAATAAATAAAATATTTTTTAAAAACATAAAAAAGCTGAAAAGACCCTGAAGAGAAAAAGAAACTTGCAGATTGTGCAAGATGCGTATGAATACAGCAGATTGATATTTTATTTTTTGATGAAACCAAATCATAAATAAAATAAAAATGTTGTAACTAAGGTTACTCACTGCCATCAAATCCAAAATATTTATAAAAAATGTTCAGCATATGGAGCCGTGGTTCCCCTCCTGTGAACTGGAGCTGTGGACCCCTCCTGTGCAATGGAACTGTGGTCCCCTTATAGTAGAATGACTCCCACTCCCAGGAGGGATGATCCGAGTGGACTATGCTGGATCAGGTGCTCACCCACTGTTGAAAATTAACGCTTCTATCATCTCTCTCCTGAGAAGTTTCCTTATTCAGCAGATGGTGATTGGAACAGATTACAGCTTTCTGATGTGCGGGGAGGGAGCTGCAGAGCGCATGTCCCCACGCCTCTTTTGGGCTTCTGGTGCTCAGGGCTCTGGAGTCATTGCAGAGGTCAGGAGGTGGAGAGATTGTGGGATTGTGGGAGCTGGAGGTGGTGAATGACCATGGTGGGGGGGGATGTGTTCTCCAGACAGTTGGTCAGTTACTTATGTGAACTCATAGCAATGGTGACAGCATGCATAAGTCTCAAGCAAGCCCTAGTAGATGATCCCACACTGGAGAACATTTGGGGATTCAAGTTAGACACTATAGGCTTTATTATCCAGAGAGAGTACATTGAATTGGGGAGAGGGGTAGGAAGGTGTGGATGGGTAAGGGGATATAATGTCATCAAATTATATTGTATGGAATCTCAAAATTTCATAAAAATTATTTTTAAAATGTTCAGCATACAATAATCTTCAATGCCAACAAAATGGGTGTCAATAATTCAATTTACTAAAAAATTGAGAATGAATTCTTACCCCTTTCCACTGTTTTGCAGGCTAAGAATTTGCACCACACAATGGAATGAGATTCCCTAATACAAATCCTAGTTCTATCACTTAGAAGCTGAGTGACTTTGGCAAATTACTTGGCCTCTCTCTGGGTTTCTAATTCACTGAGCTAAAAAATGGGAATAGTATCAAAGCCAATCAATTGAAGTAAGATTTAGATAGGATACTATTGGTGATCAATTAAAACCAGAGGTTAATACATAGAAAATGTTAAATATATATATATATATATATCTTTTCGTGGTTACATACTTGATTTACTAGAATATGTCCTTATATAAGACAAAACACTATAGCTATGTTGAAAGAGAAATGGGGTCAGGTAGTTAGGATGGCAGAAAACACAGAACTCAGCCCAATAGAACTGTTACATATGTCTATATTTACAGTGAATAATAGTAGTGCTGGAAACAAAAACAGGTTTTGTTGTTGTTGTTAGTAACATCACACTGATCAGAAATCCAAAAAAACAAAAGTACACAGTAGTAAAACCCACGGTTCCAGCAGGATTCTGTTCTGAGTGTGAACTGACTAAAACACAGGCGTGAGAGTGAACGGTTTCGCAGTTTACCTGTTCGACTCTTTCACCTTTAGTGCCTTAATTTTGACATGAAGATGTGTTCATTCTATTCTTATTTTTTAATATTTAGTTAGTTATTGTTATTTTGTGTTTTGCCTGCCTGTATGTGAGTACACCCATGCATGAAATGCCCATAGAGGTCAGAAGAGGGCATTGGATCCTCTTGAACTAGAATTGCAGACAATCGTTGGCCATCATGTGGGTGCTGTGAACCCAACCTGAGTATTCTGCAAGAGTATTCTGCAAGTCAGTGCTTTTAACCATTGCGTCATCTATACAGCCCCCTTTTCTTTTGTTTTAGTTTTGCTTCTTAAGATTATTTTTATTTATGTGTGTTTGCCTGAATGTATGTGCACTGGGGCCCAGAAGATGGTAACAGATTTCTAGAACTGGAGTTACAGACAGTTGTCAACCAGAATGTTGGTGCTGGGAACCAAACCCAGGTCCTCTGCAAAAAGCAACAAGTGAAAAACAAAAGTAAAATAAAATAAAATAATAAAATAATAAAGCAGCAAGTGATCTGAACCAATGATCCATCTCTCCAGACCCTCACTGTATTCTCAAAAAGAAACATTTCACAGGGCTGGAAAGATGGATCATGGCTCAGCAGTTAAGAACACTGGCTCCTCTTGCAGAGGACCCACGTTCAGTTCCCAGCATTCATATGGTGGTTAACAACCATCTGTAGCTCCAGGGAATTCAACGCCCTCTTCTGACCTCCTCAGGCATTGCGTGACATGGGTGCACTTACGTATATGCAGGCAATACATTCATACACATAAAATAAAGATGATAAAGAAAAGAAACATCTCAAAAGTAAAATTCCAGGACACTAAGATCTAAGTGTCAGAGCAAGCAAAATCTCTGAGTTTACATCAATATCTTCAGCCTGAAGGAAGTAGATACAAAAGGCAAGTACTTTAAGTGTTAGCCAGCTAAAACCTTTTTTTTTTAAAGAAAGGGAAGGTATATTTTAATATGGGTCACATTGTAAAGCAAAGGTAATATAATAGTATTTTTGGAATTCCATAAACTTTGAATAAAAATGGAGCTGTTCATACTTAATGCCTTTTTATAAAGCACTTCTGGATACTTGAAATGTGAAAGCCATTACTTTACATAAAACCAGCTTCAATCTATAAAGCTATGCTGTGTTCTAAATATGTAACACCTGGATATACTTCATCGCATTTTTAAATGCATTGCTTTCTGGACTTGTATTTATTGGTGAGTTCAGGTATAAAGAGTTATAAAACAGTGTCACAATAAGTTCTAGAAACATGATTTGATCACAGAATCTCGCTTTTTAACACAGTGTTTTTCTCTTTCAAATAAGATTAAGAAACAAAAATTGTTCTCTTACATCTCTAGGTCTACTGACACAGAATGAATGTTTGTATACCTCCAAAATGTACTTGTTAAATGTTATTGGAACATGTGATGACATTAGAAGGTGAGGGTTTGGGGGGGATGGTTGGATCATGAGGGTAGAACCCATAAATGATACCCTCATGAAGGAGGACCCAGAGAGCTCCCCACCACCATATAAAGACTTAGTGAAAAGACAACTGTCTATTAGTGTCACCAGACACTAATTTTTCTGGCATGTAGATATTTGACTTCATAAATATGAGCAATAAATTCATCTTCTTTATATACCAGTTATTGGTGTTTTGTTACAGTCCCCCAAATGAACTAAGGCAACTTCAGTAGTCAATAGTTAGCATACATACATCAGAATGCTTTTTAAATGCCTGAAATAGAAAAGATCCTCTCCAGCTATTTCCACATAACACTTAGTTTACTTATAATGAGGTATAGCAATTCCTATATTCAGTTTCCACTGGCTTTAATTTCAACCTTTAGTAGCATAATTAAACTTAACAAAAATGATGTGTTATGTAAGTCACAACTACCACTGTACCTCCAGTTCAGTGACAAAATAAAAAGATAGAAAATGTAAGTGATTTCAGGTGATTGTATTTAAAGTTTAAGAATGGAAATACTTAAAAGAGATACTAATGATCTAATTTATATTTTTGGTAGTATTTTAAAACTGAAGGTTATATAATCTATTAATGAGTCCTGAAAATCAATTCAATGGTTTCTAGCCTACAGTTTCTGAACAAAAATACTAGAATACATCACATCTTTTCATGAGCATATTTTTAGCTGAGTATTTATTTATATATTGGATTACAGCTAAATTTACTTACCATAAATAACCACAAAAAAACTTTGAAAGTCAATAGAAAGCTAGGCTGGATAATTTTTTTGTCAACTTGGCACAAATTAGAGGCACCTGGGAAGAGAGACTAGGAATTGGTCTGTGGCCATGTCTGAGGCATTTTCTTTTCTGTCTTCATGGATTGTTTTTATATATATATCCACACATTTATAGATATGTGTGTGTGTGTCTAATACACTGAGTCCATTCAATGGTGCTTCTGTGTACTTGTGTTTTAGGGCTGCCTACTTGGAGCTGCATGGCCTCTCAGGGAGCTAGTCCCAAAAGAAAAAATAATTCCCTCTTCCTCAGCATCCGTTGATTGCCTATAGCTCTTTATCGTGAGGTGGGAATATATATCCACACATTTATAGATATGTGTGTGTGTGTCTAATACACTGAGTCCATTCAATGGTGCTTCTGTGTACTTGTGTTTTAGGGCTGCCTACTTGGAGCTGCATGGCCTCTCAGGGAGCTAGTCCCAAAAGAAAAAATAATTCCCTCTTCCTCAGCATCCGTTGATTGCCTATAGCTCTTTATCGTGAGGTGGGAGCCCTTGAAATTTCCCCATCCACTTTGGTATGTTAACTGTGAAGATCTTGTTAGATTACCATACCACTGTAGAGATTTCATTGGCAGAGTTTCCCTATCATGTCTAGATGAAAGCTATTTTTTAAATTGGTACTTAATGCAGGAGGACCCAGCCCACTCTGAGTGGTACCATCCCTGGAAGGGTGGGCCTGGGCTGTATGAGCAAGCTAACTGAGCAAGCCAGGAAGGCAAGCCTGTAAGCAGCATTCCTCCATGGTCTCTGCTTCAGCACCTGACTCCAGGTTCTTGCCTTCAGTTCCTACCCTGACTTCCCTTGATGATGGAATAAATCCTTTCCTCCCCAGGTTGTTTTGGGTCAGTGTTTTATCAGAGAAACACTGAAGCAAACTATAGCAAGTATAGAAGTGAGCTGTGACCCTTGACTCTTGTTTATAATTTATCTATGTCATTTATGTCCCACTCAAGCCCAATAATTTAATACATTTGCACAATACCTAGTAATAGAAAAGCTATTCTCTGTATGAAGTCCAAGTTCATTCCCATTATTATAACTTACATTTTTGAGAACTGAAAATATTTTCTTTTATCTCTCCGTTCACCTTTCAAACTCTTTCTTTTGTGAATAGGTAGCTATCTGAAGTTCGGTGACACAAGGAAACCTACATACTAGCCTGCTATCTTTTAGCTCTTTAAAACATTTTTAGCTCAGCAATATGCTATTGTAGTAATCAATATTTCCTCTAAATCTCGGAACTTGTGACATGCTACAAAAGCAGCTAATGAAGATCCCTAAACATAACTTAGAAAACTTGACCTGCTGTATATACCATGAGGTTGAATATAATTAAATTATTGTTTATGCATAATTGCTATAATATTTTTCCTGAGGAGTCTACTTCTCTTCACCCCAGAAAGAAATGGCAGTGACAGAGCAAAACACAGACTGCATCAAAGTCCAGCCTGGTGAACAGGTGCATTCAATGGGGCATGGATGAGGGGTTACTTACAGGAGCATGACGTAGGTGAGAGTTAGTCACATAGATAGGTAGTAGTAGAGTCCCTAGCATAACTTGCAGACAGTTACAACATCAAAGAGTCTCGCCATTCCCAAGAAATGGTTACCACTTATACAAACTCAAAGAAGGGCCTTGTTGAATCTTGTAAATACCATAAGCCCCATGTTATGAGTTCCACAAGGTTCTTAGCCCCTCATTCCCTCCATGAATGTTCCAGCCTAGAGGAAAAATGGCCTAACCACTTAGTGTTTATTCCAGAGCACTTAGAGACCCGAGAATCTGTGACTCATAAGCTCCCTCATTGACCCCACTTACAACATAGCATACCCACCCACTTTCCTAGAGTTCCATTTCTTCATACTGCAACTATCCTGGGTTAAGTCAAGGCACTTATGTCTTCTCTGGCCCAGTTCCTAACAGCTGTGAATGAGCAAGCCCTCCATCAGGAATCTCCCATTGAGGTGACTGATATGCAGCAATCCATAGAAAATGATAATCAAGAATCACTTCACACACACTGACCACTGCATTCTCCAGCAAGCAGAAGAGGTGCTGCCTGCCTCAGGAATAACTCTGGAAAAGCCTTCTTAGAAGTGAAGGCAGGGTCACAATCTAGCCAGGAGATTGGCTATTTTATTGAGTATTTTTCCATCTGCCTAGTAGCTTTCTTCTCTCACAGATTTCCTAGGTTTAGTGTCAAGACTGTACTTTACCTCCTATTGGTATACATTGTAAAGTTTGTAATGGACTATTACAAATGTTTATTCTTTGAATGCTGGGGTAAATTTTACTGCTTTAATTTTTTAATCTTCATAATTTTAATCTTTCTGTTTCTTAATTGTGGTAGGACATGATTTCTTTTTTAATTTCTATTTTTTATTTAATTTTTGGATTTATATACAATATAATTTGATGGTATTTAAGATCCTCCCCTAGCCATACCTCCCCTGGAAACCTGTCTCCTATAGTCACCCACCACCTTTGGCTTTTACAATCTTTCCACCCTCTCTTGCACAATAATCCCTGATCCTTGGGAGGCAGAAGTTTGATACAGGAGGACATGATTTTCTATACCTATCACTTCCTCCAAGGTCAAGGACTTTTGCAGAAAGAGGTTGACGGAAAGAATGTAAGAGCTGGGGGAAGGGGTGGAGTGTTACCTGGACATGTCCTCTGACCCTATGCCAGCAAGCTATCATCACACCTCCTTCCCACACTTGTCAAGGAGTGGACAGGGGACTCAGTTACCCCTCCCACTCCATCAGTCGACTTTAGCTACATGTGGGGGAGGGGCTAAGGATATATAAACCAAGAACACCATGAGGCACCTCTCTTACCATTTTGTGCCATTGTTGGGAAGTTTTCGGCTTTATTACCACAAAATTATCATTGTGCCTTTCTTATTGTGATTTTTTTGCCCAGTTGGGTATCTTTTTTTTTTAAACTCCAGAATCTGTCTTTCTCAGTTTTGATTTTTTCTCAATCCACCTTGCTAGATGTTTAATTATGTTAGTCTTTTCAAAGAGGTAAATTTTGGGCTGGGAATGATGGCACACACCTTTAATTCCAGCACTTGGGAGACAGGCAAGCAGATCTCTGTGAGTTTGAGGTCAGCCAGGTCTATATAGCAAGATTCAGGCCAGCCAGGGCTATATAGTAAGACCCTGTCTCAAAACAAACAAAGAGTCAAATTTTAACTTCGTTGTTCCTCTCTCTGTTTTCTTCCTAAATTACTATATTTAAGTTTACCTTTACTGTATTATATTGTATTTCCTATTTTTCTCAGTTACTATACCTTCCTTTTTCTTACTTGCTTTAATTTAAACTATTAAAGTTTTTTCTCACTCCATTTTTCACTTTCCTCAATTTAGAAATTATATGTTCTATCCCTTTTCTTTAATAAGCCTTAAGATTTTATTATGCATTTTTTAAAAAGGCAAAAGCTAAAGTTAGTAAAACTCATTACCAAAGAAGTACATGAAATTTAGAAGCCTGTAATCTTGTCACACTCTACCCTCAACCATATGCTACTGCTAACTTACATTAGCTCCATCATTTTAACAACACTAATTAGACATTACTGTTAATGATTCATGTGGAAGGTGTCAGTCTTTGCTGAGCACGTTTCTGACTTGCTTCTTTATTCCTCCTGCACTCACAGCTCCTTTGAGCGACCACGTACTTCATCATTGAGAATTTACTGTAGTTAGGACTAGCTGAGGACAACCTCTTATAGTCCAAAAGAAAAGTGTTCCCCTCTCATTCTTAAAAGACTGATTTGCAGTACTGGAGAGATGGCTCTGGGGTTAAGAGAACTAGATGCTATTGCAAGGGACCTGGGTTCAGTTCCCAGCCCCCACATGGCAGCTAATAATTGTCCATAACTCCGGTTCCAGGTGATCTGATGCCCTCTTCTGACCTTCATCCATACAGACACGGATGCACTCACATACATGCAGGCAATACACTCATACACATAAAATAAGTAAAAATAATAAGTAAAATATTTTAAAAGAATAATTTGCTAAATCTAAAACTGTAGCTAGCAATTGTTTTCTTTTCACTTCATTAACTATCTCACTGTCTTCTAGATTCTGTTCTTGCCACTGAGAAGTCTACTTCGTCTCTCATTTCCATAGGTAATATGCCTTTATTATCAAGTGATCACAAATCTCTATGATATCATAATGCTGAGCCTCAGTTATAAGGTTCTTTTTGTTCACATGGAATTCCTAAACTTAAAAATCAGTTATTTTATTAGGTTTTTAAAACTTCCAGCCACTAGGTCTTTAAAATACATCTCTTCCTCATCCTCTTTCCACTCTCCTCCCAAAACTTTGATTGAATAGATATCAGACCTTTTCTTCAAAATCTTATTCATACATGTTGATAATAATGTATGCTGTGTGCCAGGCATGGACTTAGCAACTTAGCACTGGGAATACAGCAGGCAACAACATAGTCCAGGTCCTTTCCTTCTTATCTTCTAAGACTGCTCTAAATATGAAGATCACTGTGAGGCAGGACACGGGAGAAGATAATAAACATACTCCTGTTTGTGTTCCCCAGGGTTCCTGGTTCCTCCAAGGGGTGGAGCCTGCCGTGGAGAATTGACTGTGGAGAGTTGGCCCCGGACGGAGGAACTTAGGGCGCCATCTGGAACCAGAGCCATGAACCCAAAGGGGCGCAGCAGCCAGGCATACTCAAGAACAGGATGGCTTGGCACTTACAGACCTGGGCAGAGACTGCTGGCCCCTGAGGTGTAGGTGATAGTGGTGACTATGGACCTGCCACAGGAGCATTCTGGAATGGCGGGCTCTGAGCCCCTACGCAAAGCTGAGCAATGCAGAGCTAGGTACAGTGTGTTCATTTCTTTGTAAGTAACCCCCCCCCATACACACACGATAATCATGAAGATATGTTATATGGTTTGCCTGATAGCACAAGAGACCCAGAGAGAATTCTGCCCACAGTGTTGCTAATAAGTATGTCACCAAGAAATAAATACTAAAAAGAAAAATCAACCTCAGGAGTAGAGGATGTTCTTTTACAGTCAAGGGCCAGGGAAGGCCCCAGGATAAGGAATCATTTGAGCAGAAACATGGAAAAAAAACAGAATGAGTAGGTCACATGAAGAAAAGCATTCCAGGGAGAGCAAACTGCCAGAGCCAAGATAAGTCCATTCTAACTTCTTTGGTTCTTTTTAAAGGCTACTAAATCCTTTATCTATGGTCTAGGCTATTATTGCTTATCTACTGTTTAGGCTAAGCACTAATTTTTAATATCAGTATTTATATTTGGTTACATATTCTAGTATTTTTTGTTTGATTAGTAGCATGGGTTTTAAATTCCTTGCTTATATTTTAATCATTTCCTTTATTCTAAGTACATTAAACATCTTTCCCATGTTTTGTGGTGAATTATTTTAATATCTGAAATATTTGAGAATTTACTAATTATTTGTTGTTCCAAAACAATGTTACCACGAACCTTGTAACTTTCAACCATGCACATTTACATCTCACTGTTTCTGTGAAACAGAAGTCTGGGCACTAACTGGGTCCTTGGGTCTCACAAAGCTGTACTAATCAAGGTTCCCTTGGGAACAGTGGTCTCATTTGAGAGTTGACTTGGGGAAGGGTGCACTTCAGATTGCACTCACATGGATGCTGACATCATTCGATTCTTTCCAGTCTTCCAGTCTTAGGTCCTAGGTTCCTCTCATCTGGAAACCATCCCCAGATCTTTGCCATGCAGCCTTCTCCACAATGAATCTCATAGCATAAGAGCTTGCTTCTGGGGGCTGGAGAGATGGCTCAGCGGTTAAGAACATGGACTCTTGCAGAAAACCCAGGTTCGAATGCCAGCACCCACATGGCAGCTAACAATTGTCTGTAACTCCAGTTCCAGGGGCTCTGACAGCCTCTCCTGTCATCTGCGGGCATTGCACGACACCGGTGCACTTACTTACATGCAGGCAATACACGCATACACATAAAATAAAAATAATAAATAAATTTTTTTTTAAAAAAGAGCTTTCTTCTTCCAAGCCATCAAGAGAGTCTCCTTGCAAGATGTCGACAAAATATTGGGTATTATAATGACAGAAGTAACATTCCACCACCGTGCCCATATTCTAGCGGTAGAGTCACAAGCTCCACCCAGATGCAAGACATGGAGCCCACACACGGGTGTGGAACTGGGAAGTCGGGATCATGGGGTACTTTATTACTCTGTGCTACAGGAGCTTCTGCTATTGTCTGATGCTTCTAGTTTCCTCCCCTGAGGCCTCAACTCAACCTTGAAATAATTTTCCTTGTTGTCTTATCTGAGTACATACTTAAAGGCCTAAACAGAGGAAATCTTCCTCTGGAGAAGGCTTGGCTTTTTTCTTACCAACAGACTCAAGAAAAATGAAATCTAGAACTTGTTGAATCACCTTCCAGCTCAAGGTGTTTTACTAGACCACACAACCAGTTAGAACCCAAATTTCAGATTTATCAAAGACCCATGATATTTTTTTCTTTTAGCTGTACT
>NW_008349000.1:1267576-1267852 GCF_000622305.1 Nannospalax galili | reverse complement strand
TCATTTTAGAATATATTGTTCCTTGCAGAAAGACTCATTGTTTTTGCTACTAACACTGAGATGTTGGCACATGTATCTCCTGATTATTACTAGTCATAATCGGTTGCACTTTGATCCTTGGTGCCTATGTATGTCTATAACATCATGGAGTAGATTTCAATGGCAATGTTCATCACCTCTACCAATTAGCATGACGTAAATTTCCATGGTTCCTCCTCAAATATAATACATTTTTTTAAATTGTTGATTTGTGTGTGTGTGTGTGTGTGATATATC
>NW_008349000.1:1266927-1267472 GCF_000622305.1 Nannospalax galili | reverse complement strand
CATAGCCTCCCTACCCCCACTAGAGCCCTTATACTCTGATATCCCTGTTATCATCTGCTGTGTTGTCAGCACCCCCAGCCATTGCCCACTGTAGAACCCTGAGACCCTCTTCATTCACGCGCTACCCCCCAATCCCTCCAGACCCCCACTAATTGCTCTTTTAGCTTCTGTAAAATGCTTGGCTGCTGCTTTAGACATGCCTAGACATACCCTGGCATGCCCTGACCCCCGCCTGCTATTCCCCACCCCCCTTCCAGGAAACTATAGATTAAGCAAGCCCAAGCATAAAAACTGCCCTATAAGGTAAAAACGGAGACTCCTGGCCCCACAGGTAACAGTCAGCACATTCCACAGCCCTGAGAATAGCAACTGCCAATAAGAAACTTCCAAGGCTGCATCTTATATATCCAATCGGTTTAAAATTATGTTGGCGCGTGCGATCCTTGAACCAACCAAAATGTATATTCGGTATCCCCCTCCTCTCTTTGTCTAAAACCTATAAAAGGCTCCACTCTCCCTTTCTCTGGGTTCTCAGCAGGGATGGA
>NW_008349000.1:1266147-1266554 GCF_000622305.1 Nannospalax galili | reverse complement strand
TAGCTATACATATGGACTCTTATGAAATTATATTGGTCCCTTTAATCTTTGCTTATACTTTCCTTTTGGGTGTTTGAGGTCATACAGTTGGCCCAGATAATCAGTTTACTTTTACTCTTAAGGTCGTTTGAGGATTTGTTCCTCAGGGGTCACATGGGCTTCGGAGGAGCCCCTGGCTCCTTTCTTTTATCAGTTAAGCCTATGTGAAGATAAGCCAAAGGTCCTGCTCAACCATGGTTGGCTTCGCTTGAAAGCATGGAAGAAATTATTCCTCTGCGTTGACCCTCCTCTTTGTAGACTGGACACTGGTTCAAGTCCATCTCGTGGGGTCTCCTCAGCCTCCTTGATCAACAGGGCAGGTGACCCACCACAACTACAGGACATTTTGAGAGATGCTCATAGTCCCC
>NW_008349000.1:1265335-1266075 GCF_000622305.1 Nannospalax galili | reverse complement strand
TATGTCTGTTAAACACCCAAGAAGGTTAGTTCCACCAGTCTGGTATTTAATTATTGTGTGTCATGTAGATAAATCTTGGGCAAAGACCAATTCTTCTCAGATAAACCTTACCTAGACATATATTTCTTGATCTGCTATGAATAATTTGTCAGTAGGTTGTAGGAGTAATATGGTTTTCTCTGGTTTTCAAAACTAGCTAGGCATTGTTTATCTCTCCCATTGTCTCACCCCTCCATCATGGTTTTCCCACTTAAGGTGCCCCCATTTCCCCCCTTTCTCCCTTACTAATACCTTTCTCTTATGGTCCTACCTCTCTTGAGCTCCTTCTTTCCCTTTATCCCCTAGGTTCCTTGTATACCCTTCCCTCCCCCCTCCCTTAAACTAACCCAATTTTTAACCATATCTCCTTTGTTAAGGCCTGTTTCCTACTGTTCTTCCCCATCAGGTTCTTTATTTTCTTTTACCTCCCTGTTTCCTTTCCATTATCCTGGTTCCTATAGTTATGATTGGATACATACTCACTTATCACGGTTTGGTTCTAGGGTCCACATATAACTGAGAACAATATGTCAAATTTTTTTCTGAGTCTGTGTTACTTCACTTAGTATAACAGTTTCTCGGTCTATCCATTTACCTGCAAATTTCATGATTTCATCTTTCTTTACTGCTGAGTAAAACTCCATCGTATATATGAACCACATTTTCATTATCCACTCATCAATTGAGGGACACCTAGGTTG
>NW_008349000.1:1250689-1265211 GCF_000622305.1 Nannospalax galili | reverse complement strand
TTCATTTGTAGTTTTTAAAGAGTTCTCCACGTTGCTTTCTATAGGGGTTGAACAAGTTTGCAGTCCCACCGGCAGTGGATGAGTGTTCCTCTTTCCCCACATCCGCTCTAACTTTTGCTATTATTTGTTCTCTTGATCTTAGCCAGTCTGACTGGGGTAAGATGAAATCTTAAAGTGGTTTTAATTTGCATTAGCCTATTTATCAGTGGTGTTGAACCCCTTTTAAGATGCTTCTTATCCATCTTTATTTCTTCTTTTGAGAACTCTCTGTTCAGCTCCTTAGCCTGTCTTTTAATTGGGTTACTTGTCTTGACTCTCTTTTTTTTGAGTTCGTTATATATTCTGGATATTAAACCTCTGTCAGATGTGTCACTGGTAAAGATGTTCTCCCATTCTGTGGGTTTTCTGTTCGCTTCCCTGTTTGCCTCCTTTGATGTACAGAAGCTTTTTAGTTTAATGAGGTCCCATTTGTTAATCCTTGCCCTTGTTTCCTGAGCAATTGATCTCCGGTTTAGAAAATCCTTTCCTATGCCTATATATTATACGGTAGTGCCTACGTTTCAGAGTTTCAAGTTTTATATTGAGTTCTTTGATATTTTGGGGTTGACTTTTGTGTTTGTGCAGGGTGAAAGATAGGGGTTTAGTTTCATTCTTCTACAGGTGGAGATCCAGTTTTGCCAGCCCCATTTGCTGAACATGCTCTCTTTCTTCCAGTTAATGTTCTTGGCCCCTTTGTCAAATATCAGGTGGCTGAAATTGCATTTGCTCATATTTGGGTCTTCAATTTTGTTCCATTGATCTAAGGGTCTATTTTTATGCCAGTGCCATGTTTGTTTGTTTTTTTATGACTATAGCTCTGTAATACAGCTTACAATCTGGTATGGTATTCCACACCCCCAGCATTGCTCTTAGTGCTCAAAGACCCATGACATTTTGTAAATTCTCAAGGGAACTTATATTTATATACAACTCTCAACCCAATGTCAAGATAATCATTTCTTCTTGCCTTGCCTTTCTGCACAGTGAGATTTTGTTAGTCTACTTGTTCAGCAAAGATGTGGCTCTTTGATCTCTGCTTACTCTGGGTAGGACTTGGGTTTTGTCTCCTGTCCTCTGTCCCTGTAGGCGGATAGCTCTGGGGATGCTGTAAGTAATAAATATATCCTATACGGAGTGGTGAAATGGTAGTCACAGATATAAGAGAGAGAGAGATCCTGCATCTTTACTGCAGTCTTCTAACACAATTCAATCAAATTATCACTAGGAAGGTACTCATTTTAAGAAGTGTAAGAACAAGTTCTGGGAATTAGAAGCAACACACAAGTAGGAAAATCTATAAGATTCTAAAGAGGAAACAAGAAGGCATCAGTTCATCATTCACTTCTTCAGTATCTATCAAACACCTACAAGATACCAGATCACACAATTCTCTGAGAATATAAATTAGATAGAAGTGACAAAGAAAAAAGAAAAAACCCTATGGAGAAAGAATTTGCATTTCAGTGTAGCCTAGAAAGAAGCTTTCATTTCTTCATATATGGTAAGACTGATTTTTTAAGAACATTGTTATTGGGGCTGGAGAGTTGGCTCAGAGGTTAAGAGCACTGGCTGCCCTGGCAGAGGACCCAGGTTTGATTCCCAGCACCCACATGGCAGCTCACAACTGTTTGTAATTCCTGTTTCCAGGGATCCAACACTCTCTTTTGACCTCCATAGGCATTGCACAACATGGGTGCACTTACATACATACAGGCAATACACTCATACACATAAAATAAAAATAATAGATAAAATATTTTTTAAAACAATATTGTTATCTCATCTTTCAAACATCTTGAAATATTCACTATTAAGAAGTTCTTTGCTTTGCTTTCCTATTTTTATCATTTTAGGAATAAGAACTCAAGGGTTAAATTGATCATGTATGCTTAGAAGGAAATCTGCAGAAGAGTTTGATGGGTCTGTTTTCAGTCTTAGTTTTAGATCAAAATGACAAGGGATGCTAGAAATTCATATATAGTCCAATCCAGTATGTGAGGTCATGGTGGGCAGAGCCAAAATTTACAATGGCTAGTAGAGTTCATATCAAAGTGTAGAATCTGGAGATTTTCTCATGATTCGGCTGTACTGGACAGCTGATGAATGATTAAACAACATAGCATTTCAGCCAATTTGGACTCTTAAACCTGAACTCACCCCTAATGAGTGAGTTCCACCCCTAACTATCCCTTCATTCCCATCTACGTGGCTTGACGCTAACCCATCTGGATTAGCCTGTATAACAAAATTAGTGGCTAAAGGCAACTGCAATTTATTACCATATAGTTTTCAAGGTTAGAGAAATGAGGTCTCACCGAGCTAAAAATCAAGGTGTTCTGGCATGTTACAATCTGTCCTGAAGCCTCTAGGGAAAAATTCATTTTTTGCACACATATGCAGTCCATAATGCTAAGTTGCTTGCAGTTGAATAACAGAGGTCTCCACTTTCCTTCTGACTACATGCTGAATGCCTCTCTCAGCTTTTAAAAGTCACATATTCTTCTGCCTTTCAAAGCCAGAAACAGGATGGAGCTCCTCTCACATTTCACAGGTTACTTCCTTCCTCTGTCTTTTGTCTCTGACCCAGCTGGAAAAGGAACTTTGCTTTTAAAGTCTCCTGTGATTAGAGGACCCATTTAGCTCATCCAAGGAAGAATAGGACACAGACATCTTTGGAGAATATTCATTCTACTACAACATAGACCTAGTGGTAGGTAAGCATCAAAATTGTCCTGGCTAAAAACAGAGCCTGGGTTGAGAACATGAAATCCGTTTATCATTGGAATCTTTTGATCATCTGCAGCACAAAATAGGAGGCTTCTAATAATCACTACAGTTAAACAGTGATTTTGGAGTTTCAAGGCAAGAAATAACTTGTATTGGAATCCACATATTTTGAAGTATAGATCTAACAATAACTTTGCCGAGAGCATAATATTAAGTTCTCGTAGCACAAAAGAGATGTGTCTTTCTATAAAAAAAAATTCAGTAAGGGCAAATTAAATTTTTGCATTAAAACACAAAAATGCATTAACAATGCATTAATTTCTTTCCCTAAGTTTTTACTTGTGATAGTCTATCACTCTGGGTATAATTGTCTTTTTTTTGTTGTTATTCAAATCTTTTTCATTAATTCAATCTGAAAAGGCAAATTTAAAACTGTTCTTTGCAATTTCTGAGTGCATTTATTTCTTTCCTTTAGAAGGTTAGCTTCTTTCTGAGTATTATTTTAATGTTTTAGTGTTCTTAGACATGGTAGCTGCTTTGCAAAGAGGAAAAACCAGTTATACGCTCTTATTGTTAAATTTTTCCCTAATCTTAACATTAAAAATTTTTGCAATTCCTGGTGCTAATCTAAACCAGTAATTATAGTAACTGAGAATTTTACAAATTTATTTTGTGTTATGAATAAATTTAGGAGCCATACCTTATCAAAAAATTCATATTCATTTAGTCTGTCCAAGGAAATGAAAATCTGTATTCCATTTAGAGTTTGAGTTAACCTTTAGTTAACACTCTGGGGAACTTTCTACAGCAATGACATCCGCTCAGTATGCAGCTCCAGAAAATGCACCTTTGACAGAAAAGCAGACACACAGACACTGGTTTTCTGTTTGTTAATCAGAACTGTTTATATAGCAAATTCTTTGTTACACAGATCAACATCAGTTATTTTGATATATTGCACATCATGATTAGTAGAGATATGCAACATATAGATCTCTAGTAATCAAAAACTATAAGATCAAAGCTTAATTCTCGTTCATGAGATATTGTGATAAATTAATCCAAATACAAAGTAAACCAAGTTTTTTAGTGTAAAGTGGTTAGACGCACATACACAAAACAGATTAGGTAATCAATGTTGCTGAGCAAGAACAGAGGAGTCACTACAACCATGGGAGATATTGTCAGAGGAGTCATTATGACCACAGGAGATAATGTTGCTCTGCTCTCTCTATATTAACACATTCCTTGCAACAGCTGTAGAATTGTGTGACACCATCATTTTAGAGCTTGCAAAACTAAGGCTCGAAAGCATTTTTTTTTTAATTTCTTTAAGGTCAAATAGCTAAAGAGCAACAGATTTTAATCTGAGTATGAATTCAAAAGTCATGTTCTTTTTAAGATTTGCTAAACAATTTACCTAATCGTTATAAACAATATTTTTTAATTCTTGGGAAAATGTCATTTTTGTAAGTTTTTGGAACAAGGCAGAGATTATTTTGTCATATTATATCAATATGCATATAGACCAAAATAGCTTATGTCAACTTAAATGATAGCTGTCAGACAATAAGCAACTTATCCACGCTTCCTCATTAGCATATTTTCAGTCAACATTAAGAGGAAACTCAGAGCTAGCGTGGAAGACAAAAATAGTAACAATGGAATAAAGAGATTATATGTCTGTGGTGTGTGTGTGTGTGTGTGTGTGTGTGTGTGTGTGTGTACAGAAATCTGTAAGATTTGGGCTTTTGGATTTAACAGTAGCTATGCAAAGTCTTAAAATAGTTATATAAATATAAATATTTCTGTTGAAGAATATTAAACATCCCATTTGTGTCACATACAATATAAATTTGGAATAAAAGTAACTTATATGACTGGATTATATTCCTAATAAATACTGTTAAGGTACACACGGATTCACTACATATTAACCCATCTGGAATAAAATGGTTGCCAAAATTAACTTTCAAATTAGTGTGATTTCCATATAATACACATAACTTCAAGAACTTTCATTATAGGAATACTACTCAGAACGCTAACACTGAGCTTTCTAGTGGACTTACACATATTTTATAAACTAGAGAGATGCAATTTCTGTTATGTTGCTGTTATTAATATTAATTTTGCTATCTTGAATAACAGTATGTTTTGTGCATGCATAAGTAAACACTATGTCTAATATTATTTAGATAGCTATTTTTGCTGTACTTTAACACTATGCCCCCTTGAGAATGAAATCATGCAGCCCTGCTTTTCCTCCAAGGAGCTCAGTTCCAAAACCAAGTCATGGTATAAGCATTTCTGCAAGCTATTTTCATAATGAGCACAAGCTTTGCATGAAATCAGAATGCAATATACAACTTGTGTATTTTACTTGAAGATAGCTCATTAAGATGATCCATCTCATTTTCTGGAAGAACCTGAGCATCTAACAGCAGTCAAAATGTCGACAATATTTGTGCAAGGAGTAAGCAGGAGCAGGACTTTCCAAATTACAAAAGTACTCAGCAACCTGTTACAGGCTAAAGTTCTATGAGTAATCACTATCTGTAGTGAAGAGAGTCTTGCTCTTGTTTTCCTGCCTGTTCTTCCCAATGAAAATATCATAACAATGTTGAAAATGTACAATTGAAAACTCTAAATCATATCAAGCTTTGCAAAATCAGCATTGAGAGTGAACGTGGCAGACTCTGGGCAGATCCTGGAGCCTATAACAAACTTTTTTTGATTTATTCTTATTGTGTCTCTGTATCGTACAAAGGACGGATGATCAGGTATAGTCAGTTTTGAAATTCATGCAGATTGAATGATGCATCTGATAAAAATTCTGGTTGTATAGTCACGCATTTTAGTGATCAGTGGGGGCAGAATCACAACTCTGAAATATCAGAGTTCCCAGAAATATCATTTATACCTGTTTCCAACCTCATTATGACACAAAATCATAAAAGGAAAAATCAAGTTATTTCTTGCATATCTGTCACAGAACATACCCACCATGTCTTGGGCTGTTCCATCGTAGAACACAGCTGGCTACAATTACTGCTGTTGGTGCGATCTAGAAAGCGCCAGAGTACGTACAAAAATCTTCAGATAAACCCCGTCATTTCTGTGTCACTTGGGTCAGCAATTTCTTCAGAAGGAAAGAATAACCAAACTGAGTTCGTCTTCCAAGTAAAAAGTCAAATACCCCTTTTCTTATTTTCCTGTATTTCCCTGGCATTCATCTATTTAAATAGTAAAATAACAGACAAAATAGAACTACCTGTGCAATATTAAAAGGAACATTCAAGAAATATTTAGATGTCCTTTACATATCCAGACATTAATGAAAAATAATAAAAAATCAGATTGCACAATTAGATTTACGTTTTATATTTACTGAAATTATCTATTGCAACTTCACTATATATATATATATTTGCTTCTTTCAAGTCTTTCTGGAGAGGAAGGAAGATTATTAGTCTCCGTTTGTTCTTTAATTCACCAAACTGTTCCACAATTCCACAATGGCTCGATTCCATAGCTGCTGGCTCTGGCTCACGATTGCTTTCCAGAAATCTTATCTCCCTCACTTGGAAAATATAAACTCCAGTGCAATTCAAAGCCAATCTTTCTATTTTTATTTTTTAGCACAAAAAAACTATGATGTACACTCTCACAGATACAAATGAAAGGCAGTAACCAGACCAATAAAGAGTGCTTTCAATAAATTTTAAATCACTGATGGCCCACATAAGCTGACCTTTGTTTCTGTGGCCTGCCTTCAGCTACATGGTGTGTCCTTGTTACCTAGGCAAATCAGCGGTGCAGTCATCTTAGCACTAATGAATTTGTAGGATGGATTAGTGAAAGAAAGAGATAAGATAGGAATCTCTTTTTATAACCTCACCTCTGCTCTCTTCTGAAAAGCTGAAAAATATCAAAGCTAAGCTACTTTCCCTGCTGGTACCCACAGAGCAATTATCTTGTCTTCCAGCTGCCTCCCAGGAATAAGTCTTACAATAGTTAAGCAAGAGGCTCATATATCATGCCAATCAAATCATCAAACGGGTTCACTTTTTTGTTAGAATGCAGAAATGGAAATATTCACAGACTCCAAATATTATGCAAGAAATCAATTTAGAGGATTTCTCCTTTACCTATCCAAATACTATCTTTGAGTTTATGTAAAGGAGTTCAGATATTTTGTGCTACTCAGTCATCACTGGGAAATATGAGCCAGCAGTCTATGTGATTGTAATCCATCAGAAATATTTATGATCATAGGTAAACATTTAAAAGTGAAAAAATTAATTCCTAAACTGATTAAATCCATCAGTATTGCCAACATCAATGCCCATACAAACAAGCAGAGGTTATGAATGTCACAGTTTTCTCCATGTTCTAAAAGTTTATCAGATCAGTATATCACAAAATATGTACTCTTGTAGAAATGCATAAAGCCAGATTGAAAAATCTCAATCACAGAACAGACTGACTTTGTAGCGTGATTTCCAGAGGGAATTAGCTTATGAGATCTACCAATAAATACCTTCTAGGCTCCACGCTAGTCTCGATCTCCAGACTGACTCCTTTGCTTCATGACAGCCTCTTGCTGTTTGTGGGAATCAGACTGGTCAGCAGCAAATACACAAAGACCTGCCCTGATCTATTGGTAGAATACTACCAGCATACATATTCTCAGGGGAATGCCTCAAGGAGTGGCAGTCACAATATATGTCTGCAGCCTTGGAACAGGGAGGTTGAGTTGTTTTGCTATACAGACTGGTCTGTCTCCAATTACTGCAGCTGCAAGAGAAGGCTAGAAGATCCTTGAATATTTGAGGCCAAGAATATGGTTTGCTTTGGTTATTGAAGAACCAATTATGGCAACATGAACAAAAACACTTGACTTATGCTATAAATTAATTAATATAACAAACCTAGCTGTAGAAATAAACTGGGGCCCATTGCCTATGATGGTATCTGAATGAGAACATAGCTTTCCTGTCATTTCATTGTACCTCCGATCCAGGTTCTTATTCTTCTTGATGGGTTGGTTCTGGCAACCACTTTGGTTTTGTCTATGACCATACCAAGAAATTACAAATGGCACAACAATAGGATAGATTCAGAACACTTATTTCTTTAAGGACTAGTCTTTTCTGGAAATCATTAATTTGATGCTAATATTGAATCTAAGAGAATAGGAATCTATCCTTTTCTCTAGCAGATGACAAAGTTTAAGGGCATTCTTGACTAAGGCCTTACAGGGCTCAGGCTACCTCCTGGGAAGATAGCCATCTTTAAGCACTACAAGCTTAGAAGTGTACTCAAATTGTATTTACATAGCATGAACTTCCACAGGTACACAAAAAATAAGAACTGTCTTAAGCCCTATGAATACTCTAGTTAGCATGTATTGAGCAGTTCACAAGTACCACGTAATGTGTACATGTGCTTCTTGGAAATATATGTTGAATCAACACTATAGAATCATCTTTCTTCAATCCAAACTATCCATCCATCTATTCATTCATTCCTTCTTTTTTCAAGACCTGAAACAAGTTCTTCATAAGAAATTAGAGAAAATTACAAAAAAAAATGTAGAGGTCAGTTGCCTTTTAAAAATATCTATTGCTTATGTTGATTTATTTTTAGAACATATTGAAAAGTTTGAGTGTAAAATGTATGTTGAATAAGAATACTAATACTAATGCTATTATAGACAAGATATTTCTCATCTCTTTTAGCACTGATATAACTGGCAACTGTTTTTAAAGTAAATCTTAACACAATTCTGTACATTCTGAAAAGTGTGTGTGTGTGTGTGTATGTGTATGTGTGTATGATAGAGAAAGAGAATATGCTACAAAACTCATCAGCCATGTATTGAAATAGAACAAAACTGTAATTATCCAATGAATTAAGGGAATCTGATAACAATTTCAGAAATTATTTGCTATTCAAAAGAAATCACATCCATTGAAAAATACCCTGATTAACTTGGACTGCAAATACCAGAGCAGAAGGTTAAAAAAGTAGGAATAACATGTTTTTACATCATGAGCTGTCACTACACACGTTTTTATCATTTTTCTTCATGTTCATGTTTGCAGATGCAATGTATGATTATTATACTCTCCTCATTTAGTTTTTGATCATAAAACATTACTTTCTCAGCCACACCAAATTTGAAAGAGAATCACCAAATCTATACACATGAGGTAAATTGATACAACTTAATATCCTCTCATAATTAATGTGAAGTCGCCTTTAAAATGCAAAGTGCAAAGTGTTACTCCAATAAAATGTTAGAAAAAGTCTTTCAGCTGAAAAAAAAGTTAAAAATCAAATTATCTAATCAATAAATGGTCTAATGAACTGAATAGACAATTGTCAAAAGAAGAAATCAATTGGCCAGTAAATGTTTGAAAAAGTGGCAACATCCTTAGGCACTGGAGAAATGCAAATTAAAGCTGCTTTGAGATTCCATCTCACTCCAATTAGAATCAAGAAAATAAATGGTAATAAGTGCTGGTGAAACTATGGGGAAAGAGGAGCCCTTATTCACTGATGGTGGTACTATAAACAGGAGCGACCACTATGGAAATCACTGTGGAGGTTTAAAAAAACTAAATGTAAGTATCATATAGTCCAGCTATACCTGGGTGAGAACATACTCAAAGGATTTTAAGTCCCCATACCATGGAGACATTTATACATCGATGTTTGTTGTTGCACTATTCACAATAGCCAAGAAATGAACCAAACTCAGTCTGTCAACAGATACAGATAAAGAAAATATGCTATACATATACAAAGAAAATTTTATTTAGCTGAAAATAAAAATGAGGTTATGACATCTGCAACATTTGCAGGAAAATTATAATGATCATTATGTTAATCAAAATAAGCCAGACCTTTTACAAGCAAAGCTAAACACACAGCTTTAATTTAAACTATGTTCCTTTTCTCTTCCTCATGACCCTGTGTGTGTGTGTGTGTGTGTGTGTGTGTGTGTATGTGTGTGTGTGTTGAAAGTAGAAGAGGGACCATGAAAGGAGAGCAAGAGATCTAAAGGAAGAGAGGGTGAGAGAAAAAGAACAGGTAATGGAACACACATGACATAAAACAAAAGGGAGGACTATGTGGGTTGAAGAAGGGGGCCAGGAAGATGGGGGCTAAAGGGCGTGAAGGAAGGTAATTGCAAGTAAATGTGAAGTTCCATATATGTATGAAAACACCACAGTGAAGTTCATTACTTTGTAAGTTAAATTAACAGTGAATTTTTTAAACAAAATTCTTTCAATAAATATTCAGTAGTCCTATTTCAACATGTCTGCATAGCAACAGGGATGAGGAGAACATGAAGGGATCCTACCAGGAAGCTTAGAGGGTGATAAAGGATAATGGAAGGCTGACGCAACAATGTGAGAGAGAACACAGGACCAGCCACCTGAAAAGATGACATTTAGACTAAAACTGGAATGCAAGGAAATGTGTTAGAAGGGAAGAGCTTTCCAGACAATAAGAAAATGAGCAGGTGGCTAACGTACAGAGTGAACTCAGAGAAGAGGTTGGTGTAAGTAATGAAGGACTTCACAAGTCTGAATGAGTAGAACGGGTTTTTCACTTAGGAGATTTGGGAAGATTTCCGGGAGTGCAGGAAGAAAATGGGCACAATGTCATTGTCACAGTTAAAATGCTACGCCACATTGCTACTCCAATACGCCACAGAGGATGGATTGTTGGGAAGCAAGAATCCCAGGGAGAATTCTAAAGAGAGACGATGCTGGGGTCCAGTAGATTTTCAGGAGAAAGAAGACAAATCTGGCATGTGTTTTAAACCATATCACTGGTTAATCATAACTGTGAAGAGTAAGGCTGACTTCTAGAAATTTGACTTGGACAACTGGGTACTGAAAGTACCAGCACAGACAAGGGAGGAACTGTAAAAGTGAACTTTGTACAGGCTGTGTTCTGTTTGACATTCATAGGCAAATATTTTTGGTGTTTTATCAAGTAACATACTTCACTACCCTAATATTTATAACAACTAATAGTATCCTACAGCAAAGGAGACCAAACTTAATGTATTACATAACAGACACTATTTTTATCAGACTAATTGTTCTCCATGCATCCTGGCTTAAGCAAAGTTACATTTTTGGAGAAAATAGCTGCATTAAAATAGCCACGGGGTTCAGCACTCCAGCAACAACATTTTTTACCTTCAAACATGAGACTGACCTATTTTAAAGGCTAAAACACGAACCGATCCAATAGACAAAGCAAAATGAAAAAGAAAATTCCTGATCGACTGACAAAGCCGACCTCCATCTTAGGGAAGGTTATTCTTGTGCGATAAAGCCTGTCCAGTTATGGACATCAGTATGAGAACTCAGGTCTTATTTGATACTGGCAAGTCCACCTACATGCAAAATATTCTTGTTTCTACCTCGAGCCACTGAGACCTTTACAACCCTTCATACCGTAATGTCAAGGAGGACAGCATAAGAGATGACAACAAATGACCAAATATTATACTTCTGATACCCAAAAGTGCCAAATCCAGCTTAGTGCATTATGGAGGGAAATGGACAATGCAGATCAGAGGACAGAAGTAAATCCAAGAATTGAGACTAGAATGTAAAAACACTATCACATCATAAACACTCCTCAAGCTTTCACTGCTGTTCTGCTATTGTGTACTATATAGTGTGCATGTCTCATCTCCAATTTAATCAATTTATACTATGAGCCTATATGGAAGGATTGTATAGAAAGGTGAAAATTCGTGTTCAGAAAAGGTGATGGTCAAGTGTACCACCAGGGTTTGACTTAGTGTCTAGCCAATTTCAAATCTCGTATTAGTGCCTCTCTATTTTTATAATTTGCTAGATGCATTTCTAATTATATATTAGGTACCAGTACAGTTTTCATTTTCTGATATTATAAAGTGGCATGTCATGAACCAAATGGACCCATGAAGAGGGGAGATATTCCTGTATCATGATTATACTGATAGAAAAGCATCTTTGTATAAAATTCAGAGCAGGACTGTTCCTAGTGAATTAAAACAACATACAAAATGCTACAGCAAATTAGTTAACTTTTTGTCTTGACAAAAAGTTCTTGTGTAGGATTATACTTAATAGAAGCATTTTAAAAAATGTATGTGTGTGTGTGTGTGTGTGTGTCTCCCCAAAACCCAGCATAGAACTGGGAAATGGACAGCAGACCCCAATCTTAGCTGAAGAAATATTGGCAAATGATTACTGCTAGATGAGGAAGAGCTGATCTTCCTAAAGCGAAGGACTCTAGATAAGCTGACTAGACCTCAGTAGATGAACTTGCACTGAGGAGCATCTGGAAACACTAACTTGACACAATAAGCCTTAATACAAATGACAGAATGTGTGAATTCCAGTGGGGGGGCTATGGGAGGGTGCCAGTGGGGAAGGGGGATAAAGATGATTAAGATTGATTGATATGTTCTGTGTGAAATATACAAAAAAATCAATTCGAATGTTTAAAAATAAATAAATCAAAAAATATGTCTCCTCAATTTGATGCTTACGTGTGAAAAACTTGCTTAGCAAAATATTGAATAGGAGTTTAACCCTTTCTCATTAAATGTATCTTAAGTTGTGCCACACGATAGTTTAAGTTTTGTAGGTATTACAATCCTTTCCCTTCCCAGAATTCACACACACACACACACACACACACACACACACACACACAGACCATGTATGTCTGCCACAACCAGTGTTGACTTTTTATGTTTCTAAGCCTAGGCAGTCTATCGACTACTAGATACCATGGCATTCCAACTAGCATGATAGCACAGGGGTAGAGCTTTAACAGTCTAGGTCATTAAGCAATTTATTTCAGCATTACAAAAATTTTGATACATAATCTCATTTATATTTATATTGAAGGGCTCATTTGCAAGGAAATATTTTTAAACCCCTCAAATTCCAGACTGAATTGCTTAGGAATATGTCTTATAACGCTATTCATAATTTATGAAAATTATTAAGTGATGATAATTGTGTTTACTTTGGAGATGTTTCAGTGTTATTTATATATATGTGTGTATAAGCTTTTCATAGCTAATAGCTACCAAATTCACAGATATACAGTGCTTTTAAATTTTAAAATAAAAGTCTGTTTCACTCTTGCTTCTGAAGCACATCCTTCAATCAGTTTACTTTCACAACAGACAACATGAAGCAAGTTTATAAATGCACTGTTCACATCTAGTACATCCAGGATGCTTTGATGTGTGTAATTTAAGCATGTAATGACTCAAGGAACTCATTACCCATTAAAGATGGATATGAGAATTATTACATCTTCATGTAATTATACTACAAATACATTACTGTTCATTGTTATTAAATGAAATAAACGTGGGAGAATAACAGTTACCACTATATGACAGATAAGAGCGTACTTAGGATAGTATGCCCTATTTAATAGAGACATTATTCGGTACACTACATTTTCCACTAATGGGAAAATGAAGAAAAGCAATGTCCGCCACGGGAGATGTACTAGCTGTCCACTAAAATCAGTCACTCTTCTCACAGTAGAATGTTTATAGGTGGGATATGGATACTAAACAGATGCATAGCTCCAGGCCTCCACGAAGCTAAATAAGGCCATGTATCCAAGCTCCTGATATTAGATGTGAGTAGAAGCAACACATGAAAAACACCATTAACCTGTCTAAACGGAAAGCATGGACCCAAGCTTGACTCTCCCCTTAAGCTGTTCCCAGATGACTACAAGGAGACCAGTCGTCAGCCGGATAAAAACACTGAGTTGTAAACTACTTGGTGTTTATTTGTTGTATCAGATTATCTACCATAATTAATCTTATATACATATATACATAATACACAACTATATACACACATATATTCACACACATATTTTCCAGTCTACTACCAATGCCAGTACAATGCCTTTATAACACGGGTCAACCTTCTCCTCCTATATACTCAGTCACCTCCAAGACCACATGAAGTTAGGGCAGGGCAGAGTACACAGAACCTCAGGTGAAAGACTTGGACCTGTCACACTCTGTCAACAAGGAGATGTTAGCAGCCTTATTACCACAGACCTAGCAATCAACCATATTGCTCTGTTTATTTCATTGCCGGGAGTGTAGACTGAGGTCTTCTGTTGGTCACCATACCACTCTGCTAAATAATACTGATGGCCCAATGAAAACAGTCCTTCTGTACTCACTTCTCTCAAAAGCCTTACATTCTACTATTTAGCAACTCCCAATAAAGCCAATGCATTCTGAATCCATCAATGTAGTGATCCATTCATTAGATCAGAACTCTCATAATGCCAACTGATGCTGGAAACACTCCCACAGGCATACCCAGAAATGTGCTTTACTAATTGCGTAGGTATTTCTGAGCAATCATCACAAACGGATTTCCTGTCAACTTGCTTTCCAAAAAATTAGCTTAAACTATAACATCCTACTTCTGTCCCCCAAAAGCTCATGTATACTTCATAATGCAAAATACATTCAGTTCATCTAATGACGGTTTCCATAATCTTAAAAATTCCTGTGTATGCCGGGCGTGGTGGCACACGCCTTTAGTTCCAGCACTTGGGAGGCAGAGGCAGGCAGATCTCTGTGAGTTCAAGGTCAGCCTGGCCTACACAGTGGGTTCCAGGACAGCTGGGACTACAGGGGAACCCCGTCTCAAAAAGAGAAAGACAAAAAAAAA
>NW_008349000.1:1248668-1250271 GCF_000622305.1 Nannospalax galili | reverse complement strand
AAACATGTCCTCTGGGGTCCAGAGAGATGGCTCAGTAGTTAAGAGCACTGGCTGCTCTTACAGAGGACCAGGGTTTGATTTCCAGCTTGGGAATCACAAGACACGGGAGCATTTACATACATTCAGGCAATACACTCATCCACATAAAATAAAAATAATAAGATATTCTTTAAAAAATGCCCCTTGTCTTTCAAACTTTGTAAAGTTTCCATTTATACTTGGTGCAACTACATTAAGTAATACCACCAATCATTTTAGTGGAAATTCCAGGGTGCTTTTACATGTCTGTGCCCAAACATTTGACCAACTGCCTAATCATCTGCTAATCTTCTTTTCAGATAGTTTTGAGACAGCTACACCTTCGAATAGCCACATCATCACAGAACCTGGACAAAATGTCACACTCACCTACCAGCTTCAAAGCAACTGGCCAGTTGAGCAAGTCACTTGGGAAAAGGTCCAGCCTCATCAGATAGATATCTTAGCTTTCTGTAACCTGTCCCAAGGAAGAAGTTACAGCTCAAAATACTTGAGACATACATGGAGCAACTGTAGCCAGGGAGGCACGAAGAGTTTCCTTGTCATCCCCAATGCCATCGCCGCTGATTCAGGTCTTTACCGCTGCCACTTCAAGGCCAGCACAGGAGAAAAAGAAACCTTTGTTATAAGGCTGATGGTAACTGAAGGTGAGTGACAGCAGGTGTTCCCAGCGTTGAAATGGAAAATCCAGCCTCTGTGGATCGACTTCCATTGTTCTTTTTATCTGCAGCACATGTGCTCATTTAATACGTCTCAGTTGTACAATAGTATTTTTACTGGTTGAATTTAGATATGTTGACCATTATTAAATGTTAGGATTCAGCATTTATTTTGGTAACCCATCAATCACAGATTTGGCAATAGAAATATTTTATTTAAATTTGTTTTCATTTAATTTTGGTGTATTTCGTACAGAACATCTCAATCAATCTTAATCATCTTTATAGCCCTGTCCCCACTGGCACCCTCCCATAGCCCCCCCCCCTGCAATTCATACATTCTTTCATTTGAGTTAAGGCCTATTGTGTCAAGATATTGTCCCCAATGTTCCTCAGTGCAGGGTCATCTACTGAGGTCTAGTCAGCTTATCTAGAGTCCCTCGCTTTAGGAAGATCAGCTCTTTCTCACCCAGCAGTAATCAATTGCCAATATTTCTTCAGCTAAGACTGGGACCTGCTGTCCATTTCCCCACTTTTATGCTGGGTTTTTGTCTGAATTTGCCTGGGTCCTGTGCATTAACTCCCTCTTTTCTGGCCAGACTGCACATTTTTCAAATCCTCCTTTGCTTTTTGCACCTGATTCAATGTAAACCTGACTAGAAGCAACAAACAATAGTCATGCCACAGCCCAAACACCATGCTGCCTTGAAATTTGCTCTGGCAAATTAATTAGGCCATCACCCATAAACTCAGCCCTGCTCAGTTTCAGGACATGGACAAAATGTAGGCAAATTCTTTGTCACACTATAACACAAGTGGCCTCTAGTCCCACTGCCATTAGAGCCTTTGTTTCCGTCTGAATCCTCATGAAAATGGTCTTTACTGTTCAAATTGGTTTTTATTGC
>NW_008349000.1:1236141-1248566 GCF_000622305.1 Nannospalax galili | reverse complement strand
CTTCCTAGCCTGAATTGACAAGGTAGATTCCCAGTGAAAAAACGGTTGCTAAGGCCTAAGACCTTTATAGTCAGTATTAGTCACAAGAGCCTCACTTGCTGTACCAATGACTCATATTAGTTTTCCCATCACTGTGATGAAAATACCTGAGAGAAGAATTAAGGGAAGAAAGGTTGATTTGGGCTCACAGTATCAGAAGATACAGTCTGTGGCTGCTTGGACCCCAGCCCTATGTAGAAAATTACAGTGGCAGGAGTATGGGTTTTCATCTCATAGGAAACAGGAAGCAAAGATAGGGATATACATGAAAGGACACAGGCACAATAAAATCCCAGGGACGTACCCCAAATAATATACTCCTTCCAAAGGCCCACTTCCTGCTACTCCCCAAATGCCATCATATTATGAATCCATCAAGGGATTCACCCATTGATTAAATCAGAGTACTCAAGATAGGGCTCTGGAAACACTCTCAGCCAGATGTGGTGGTGCACACCTTTAATCCCAGCACTTGGGAAGCAGAGGCAGGCAGCTCTCTAGGAGTTTGAGGCCAAACCAGTCTACATAGCAAGTTCCAGGCCAGTCTAGACCACATAGTGAGATCCTGCCTCAAGGAAGAAAGAAAAGAAAGAAAGAAAGAGCTCTTCAGGGGGTAATGTTAGAGTAGCAAAAAGCCCCATTAAGGAAGAAAGAAAGAAAGAAAGAAAGAAAGAAAGAAAGAAAGAAAGAAAGAAAGAAAGAAAGAAAGAAAGAAAGAAAGAAGGAAAGAAAGAGGGAAAGGGAGGGAAGTAAGGAAAATGGGCTTTTGTTTTTACTTTTGCAGGCTTATTAGTTAAGCTTTTAATTTTTAATTTGTTTTTATTTTATGTGTGTGTATGTTTTGCCTGTGTGTATGTATATGCATCATGTGCATACCTGGTGCTTATGGAGGTCAAAAGAGGGTGTCAGCTCACCTGTAACTGGAGTTTCCAGTTATGAGCTGCCATGTGGGTGCTGGGATCTGAACCATGGTCCGGTACAAGAGCAGTCAGTGCTCTCAACCTCTAAGCCATCTCTAGCCCCTCATTAAGTTCTTTAAGAATATGCATGCAAAGGAACAATAGACTACCTATAAGAGTTGTAAAACTATTGTTTTCTAATTTTTATTGCTAGTGATAAATGACATTTCAACTATATGGTTTAGAACTTGAATCTTACAGTTTATAAAACATTTTTATTACATTCTTTTTCTTATGTTAGCCCCAAACTAAAGTCCAGTTAGGCGAATTGCCAAGTAGCACATAGATATCAACTGACATAGAAGAAAATCTGTCCCCTTTGGACTACATTATACTCCTATTTGTAACAGTGTCTTTAGTAGTTCACTTGGAAAGCTAAGCTGATTTGAGCTGCACATTTTAAAAAAAAAGAAAAAAAGTATTTTCCATGTTGATATTGTATTAAAAATTAAGTAAGTTCAAACCTTTCTGTTTCTATATATTTGAGCACTTCTGATGTTGTCTGTAGTGTTCTGAAAGATTAAGCAGACAGACCTATGTAGAGAAATATGAAGAGAAAAATGAAAAAATTTAAAGTCTTTAAAGGAAAAGCCTCCAAAAATCTTTAGATTTTTACTAGTAGAATAACTCAGTGATATTTTAGGCATTAAAAATAGATAATCAGGGCTGGAGAGATGGCTCAGCAGTTAAGAACACTGACTGTACTTGCAGAAGACCCTGGTATGAATCCCAGCACCCACGTGGCAGCTAACAACTGTCTATAAGTCTAATTCCAGGGGATCCAACAGCCTCTTCTTTCCTCTGCGGGCATTGCACGACACAGGTGCACTTACCTACATGCAGGCAATACACACATACACACAAAATAAAAATAAAAAATAAAAATTTTAAAAAAGAAATAGATAATCTGTTTAATGTGATTGAATCTTTCTGTAATTTAAACATAGATCAGAATATCACACCATATCTCATAAATGTAAATAATTCATATTCATTAAATTAAAAAAAATAAATAATGAACTGGAAAGATGCCTCAGCAGTTAAGAGCACTGGCTGTTCTTGCAGAGGACCCAGGTTAGGTTCCCAGCACCCACATGTTGGCTGACAACAGTCCATAACTCCAGTTCCAGAGGAATCTGACACCCTCTTTTGGCCTCCTCAGGCATTGCATGACCCAGGTGCACTTACGTACACACAGGCAATAGACTCATACACATAAAATAAAATAAAAATAATTTTTAAATTAATTAGTTTAATTAAATCTTGGCAATACAAAAATCTGCATACAGGGAAAATACACAAGTCAATAAAAACATTTTTTAATTCTGCATACTTATTTGCTAGTAACTTTTCTGCCCCACATTTCTCCAAAGTCTTAAGAATAACAGAATAGTTGGAACAAATACATACATACACACACACACACACACACACACACACACACTTCTGTACCTGTGTCTGTGTCTGTGTGTATGCAGTTTCCCAAGGTTTTCCATAAGTTTTCAAGTTATCGTCACCACGAAAAATCTAATGTTTTCCTCCCAATACTTCCAAATTCTTTTACAAAGGTAAGACACCACACATAAGTCTATGTCTGTTTGGAAGAGGTTCTCGTTCAGTCTCATGCTGTATTTACATAATACTCATAGACAAAAAGAAGGAAGGAAAACCACTTTCTACTAATTCTTCTTTTCCACAGAATATACTCATACACATAAAATAAAAATAATGAATAAAATATTTTAAATTTATATTGGCTATTCTTTACTATTTTAAATATTAATATTAATTACTTTAATATTAATATTTTAAGTTTATATTAGCTATAATTAAATTTATATTTAATTACAATATTCCATTATGATGAGTTGGTGACTAGCTACTGTTTCTGTATGTGATGTTACTGCTGTCGCTTCTGACTTCACATGTCACATCCGAAGGCTCTATGTACTCAGATGTGCGCATGCTCTCTGGAGACCAAGTCCTACCACTCTCACGGAAGTAACGTCTGAGCTCAAGCTCTCTGAGGGCGAGGCTGTAGCACAGCTTCTGCATCTCTGTACCCAGCGTTGTTCATGAGCACGCACAGACTGTGCTATGCCTGTAGGAAGTGAGGCACATAGGATGTGACATTTGCACACTTTTGAAAAGCGTCTTCTTACTAAAAATGACAGGCTCAACATAACAGGACGCACTTCAAGCCACAGAAGCAGAAAATTGGAATTTGCTCTTGGTTTTGTTCTTGGCTTGCTAAAAATAAGTCATTTAACTTTCTTAGACTTATTTTTCTTCCACCTTTAACATAGAAAAAACACGTACATGTTCCATCATTTCACATAGCTCAGAAAATTGTTATTGAATATGTCAATGCTGATGTAATGAAATGCTTCTTCTAAGTATGTGGTTATTAAATAAATAATTTAAAAAAAATAATGCAATGACAATAGTGAAGATAATTTGGAAGGTTAAAGATGATTAATTAAATCATTACAAAGACAGCTTTGTAATTCTGTAAATAGAAGTAACGTTTAGTGGAATGTATTAATGTAAAAGCAAACAGGCCATTGTCAGAGATTTATGAGACTGCCTTTTCATGAACTTGTTGTATAGAGTACTCTTTAAGGTCATTAACAAGAAATAAGATTGATATCAGGGTTTTAAAAATAAATGTATGATTCCTTGTAATTTTTATAATGTAATTGTTATATATGAATGCAAAGTCAAAGTGGAAATCACATTTTATAAATTATAAAACTGAAGGAAGGCCAATGAAATTCAGAGACATAACAGAGCCACATTGAGTTATAAGGAGTAACTCAAAAAGTGAATAGGTTGGATTGAATTAACCCAAATATCCCAGGATTATTTTGAAAGCAGAATGTGGACTTTGGATCCTGGACTTTGTAACAACAGAGCAGTAAACCTTTAGCATGGACAGTGTTACAAGAGTATTCCTATCAGGAACATGAAATAACTTGAACGTAATTGGTAAAATAGATATTTATAAACCTCAACAATTTTAGTATATGTTCCTTTTCATATCAGTTTACTATTCTAACTGTGATGTGGACAGAAAAAAGTGATAAGTGATCAGAAATACAACTTTTGAGTTTGAAGATTGGGGAAGAAGTGCATGTGCACGGGTCTGTGTATGTGTCTCTGTGTTTGCCTGTGGTGGTTAAGAGTAAACAGATTCAGATGCCACTGGGCATGTGGGATCAGCAATTTCCCCAGGTTTCTCTTTGCATGGGCAGAGTTGTTATAAGAATGAGGCTTGCAAGGGAGAGGCCAGTATGCAGTTCCTGAAGAAATGAACCTGGGGAGAGGGGCGGTTAGTTGTAGATAATGCCACTGCAGTGTGAATTGACTTAGTGGAAAATGCTCAAGTTCTATAGAGAGAAGATGTAGTTAGAAGCTGGAGCGTCATGTTAGAGTAAAATTCTGAAACATGCCCAGAAACTGGGCACTTCAGAGGAAAATGTGAGCCAGGGCAGAGGATTTTAGGGCTCCTTTTCTTTGCAAAACTCATGCATTGTCCTGGTGATTGACAGGAAGGCCACAGAGCACAATGGAGGTACCCAAAGGAACACGGACACATCGCCGAAGAAGAGAGAAACTTTTTCATGCAGAGAGTGGCAAGCAGGCTATCAGATATTTGGATACAGGGTAGGGAATAAATATAGCAAATTAGGAATATTGGGCTTTTTGATTCCTCCTTATGTGACTGCAAATGTGAAAATGCAAATAAGGGCTTTAAAGTTTTTTAAGCTTTTGAAAAGTTCCTTTTATTGATCAATTTTAATTGATAGTTTCATACATGTATTATGATTACTCCCCTTCCATTCTTTATCCCTCTCAACCCTGTCAACCCACCCCCATCTCTATAAGGCCCTTTCCCAGATTCATGGCTTTTGGTTTTGTGATCAACTTAGATTAACCAAGGTCATCTGTGTGAACATTGGATTGATACCCTCAGTGGGTACACAAATAAAGGCAATGAAATAGGCCACAACGGCTAGGGCCCCCTGAGTCCTGCCTCCATTCATGACTGACTGTCGATCAGCTCATTCTTGTCAGGTGCAGTGCAAGCATCCACAGCTGCTGTGAGTCTGTGGGGAGAATGGCTGCATCTTGCCTGGAAGATGTTATTTCACAGGCTTCTCATTCTCAGGTTCTTACATCCTTTCTGCCCCCTCTTTCACAGTGCTCCCTGAGCCCTGGAAAGGATGGGGTCTATGATGGCAAGACTGAGCACTCACCCATAACTTATTCTCAGCACCTGTGGGCCGTGAATCTCTGCATTTGCCATGGTTCACTGAAAAGAGAGGCTTCTCTGATTAAGGCCAAGAGTGTCATTAAAATGGAGTTTTTACTAAAGAAGTAGATTTTACATTGCTAAGTTGGTGGCAGGTGAATCTGAATGTGTATGAGTTCATCTTAGGAGAGCACAGGAATGATGAGTAGAGATATCTGGATGCAGCAAGCGATGCTGGGTAATGCTGGTAAGCTGGAAGAAACTGAAACAGCCACACGAAAACAGAAGTTTTATGTGTTTATAAATTTTTTTGTGCTTTATAGCACTCGTTGCACAGCTTTGGGAGGATTTAATGATCCAGGCATTAAAAGAAACTTCTCCGAATGAGCCATACTTGATATGATCCCCATTCTGTCACTAATATTACTTTCCTTTTAATCATCCAGAAAGTACTAGCTAAGCATTTTCCTTTTTTTCCTAATTAAATAATCATTACTTGGTAATTTGAGATGCTTTAATTTTTAATTTACTCTTATATAAAAGATATCTTATGGGGCTAGAGAAATGACTCAGTGGTTAAGAACATTTATTTGCAGGGGACCCAGGTTCGGTTACCAGCACTCACATGATGGCCCACAACTACCTGTAACTCCACTTCCAGGAGATCCAATGGCCTCGCCTGGCCTCCACAGATTCCTGCACAAAGGTAGTACACTTAAACCCACACAGACAAGCATACATACACATAAAATAAATAAATATTAAAGGACAGACTTAAAGTTCATACAAAGAAGGTGTCTTATGCAATGACTTTGAGCTGAAATACCAGTGAATATTTTATGGCAGTTAGTGAGAACAGCTCACAGAGGAACGGTACCTCATTATACTATGCGTGTATTTGTTTCAGCTTCTGAAATCACTGGTGCCAATTTAATTGAAAGAAGCAGCCAGTGCTCTTAACCACTGAGCCATCTCTCCAGCCCCTCAACATAATTTTAAATGTAAAATTTTTAGCATCTATCCGCTAACCACAAAGAGCAGCTAACCCTGTTGTACCAGTAACTCCTCTTCTGCCATATTCTACAGTGAGATTTTTTTCCCATTTAATCATTGCAACAACCCTTTGAGGTCAGGGATATTATTAATCTTTCATAGATCAGGAAACTAAAGCAAACATACAAACTTGCTTGTCCTAGTTTCATTTCTGTTGCTGTGATAAAATACCCTGGAAAAAAAGCAACTTAGGAAGGAAAGGGTTTGTTTTAGGTTAGGATTCCAGGGTAGTCTAGACAGCAGGGAAGTCAAAACAGCAGGGATTTAAAATAGCTAGCCTCACCGCTTCCATAGTCGAAAGCAGAGAGCAATGCATGCATATGCAGAGCTCAGCTAGCTTTCTCTACCTACTCATGTAGTCCAGAGCTCAAAACCAGGAAATGGTGCTGCCCACAGTGGGCTGGGTATTCCCACATCAGTTAAAACAACCAACTGAGTCCCCCACAGATAGGCCCACAGGCCAACCTAATCTAGACAATCCCGCACTGAGAATCCCTTCTCGGGTGCTTCTAGGATGGGTCAAGTTGACAAAACTAGCCATAACATTGCCCCACACACACCAAGTAAGTGGTACATCTGAAATGTAAATCTTCACAATCTGGTTCCAGAATTCAGGCTTTTAGCCAGCAGTATCTAGTGCCTTGTCATTTATTGAACATTCTCTTAAATCTAGACCAGGGATTTTGAAAACTGTGTGTCTTGCATCATTGATGGTATGGGCTGAGGTGGCCATCTGATGTGAGGTGAACCAGGCAATGTCTTATACGAATACAATCTGACCTGAATCATGTTTTTATGGGAAATGCCCTGCTACAGCTTTTAGAATGTACAGAATGGTAATGACTGTGTCTTCCCTTATCCTTGTCAGCTTAATACACTTAGGAGAAAGGAACCTCAACTGAGGAATTGCTTCCATCAGAATTGGCTGTGGTCCTGTTTGTGAGGCATTTTTTTCAATGCTTTACAGTGAAGGAGGGCTCAGCCAACTGTGGGCTGTGTCATCCTTAGACAGGTGGGCCTGGACTGTATGAGAGAAGTAACGGAGCGAGCCAGGAGGAGCAAGTCAGTAACAGTTCCTCCATGAGCTCTGCTTCAGGTCCTGCCTCCAGGTTCCTGCCCTGCTTGGGCTCCTGCCCTGGCTTGCCTCTATGAAGGACTGTATCCCGTAGGCTGAAATAAGCCCTTTCTTTCCCAAGGTGCTTTTAGTCAGAGTTTTTTTTATCACAGCAACAGGAAAATCCCTACGTAGCTTGCTGTTGTCAAAAGAAAGTAAAGGTATTTCTAGACATTTTTAAAATGTTCGCTGGACATCCCCAAGCAAATTTCTACTAAACATTGCTCTGGGACATGTTCTATACATACCAAGTTTTAACTTTTGAAATACTTCTACCTTTCAAGAACACTTTGTCTATCCACATCAAAGCAAAACAGAAAACAGGATTGAATTTTGTCACTTGTGTCTGAATAACTTTACAGTTGCCAGCACAAATGACATTTTACCAAAAGGACATGAGCATTATTCACAAATCAAATTTTATTCTTCCATTAAGAACTTGTGCTTGGGGGCTGGAGAGATGGTTCAGTGTTTAAGAGCACTTACTGCTCTTCCAGAGAACCCGGATTTGGTTCCCAACACCTACAGGGCTGCTAACAACCATCCACAACTCCAGTTCCAGGGGATCTGATGCCCTCTTCTAGCTCCTACAGGCACTGCAAGTACATAGTACTGTGAAAAAAAAAATACAGAGGGAATCAAAGATTGAAGAGAGAGAGAGAGAATTTAATAGTACTTAAGTTTAATTACTTCAATGCTTATAACTTCCTGGGTAAGAGGCACTCAATTCTGGGAAGGCTAGACTGAGACATAAAGGCGCCTGCCCGGAGATAGATAACAGGATATGGGCTGCCGCCCCAGGGCGTGACCCGTGATAAGTCATGTAGGCATGTGAGAGATAACAGAAAGCGGTCAGAAATGCTGGTGTAAATAAGAGATTACAGAAATCAGGAAACTGACACGTACCACCCAGAGGGTGACACACATTAATTGGCTTAAATCTATAGGTTAGGTATTTTAAAGCTATTGGTTGTGTGAAAATGCGCAGGCTCTGGTACAACGGCTGTGAAAATCCTATATAAACTTTGCCTGATGTTGCTTCAGGGTCGATTGCTCTAACCAGGCCTGCGTGTCTTGGAAGACGGTTGACCCCAGCTAGCTGGCTTAATAAAGACTTTGCTTGAATTACATCTCCGTGCTCGTACATATTGTTTTCCTGGGAAGCCCACGGAGTCTCGGACCCTAACAGTATGCCTATATGCATTGCAGGCAAAATGCTAATACACAAAATTAAAAATAAATAAAAATCTCATGCTTGTTTCTCAAGGTATTAGCATACAAAGAAATGTATTTTGTATTTTTTAAAGTGGGGGGGGGGTGGCTAACCAGATAGTAGAAAAACTATAGGAGTGTATTAGTGCATTGGAGTCTTGGTAGTGTGTGTGTGTGTGTGTGTGTGTGTGTGTGTGTGTGATGTGAATGATTGAGGAGATAGTAGAGGAACTGTAGGAATGTATTCGTGTATTAGAACCTTGACAGATCATCTCCCTCATTAAGATATCTACACCAGTAATAGCGTGCTAGTAGACTTAGCATTTAAATGATTTTTCTTTTTATCCACTAATTTGAATTCTTCTCACAATGCTGTTACTCAGGGAATGTTGTATTCTCATCATATGCATGCATGTGTTTCAAAAGATACACACACACAAAAAAAAAAAAAAAAAAAAAAAACCACATCAGTATTCCCAAAGAGTTTTTAAACTGAACTCACAGTTGAAGAGATTTATGGTTTAAGTATAAATACACAGTGCGCTTTCAAAAAAGCAAACCTTTCATCAAAACCTATAATAGGTATGCAAAGAGAGACAAAATCATCTGGCAAGTGCTCTACGTTGTTCTAATATTTTCTTTTACCTTTTTATATGCCTTTTCCTTCTACAAATTTTCAAATTCAAGTTTACAGGAAAGCTTTTTTGAAATCACAAAACCACTTCCCAATTATATACTTAATACCTAAATACCTAATAGCTTGTCTAATACTTGTTTAAATAACGGGCCCAATTATGACAACCACTAGCATTTCTCGATTTGCTCTTCTCTAATTGTAAGTTCAGCACAAAGGTGGAGATGTTGTACAAATGAGAAGGATCCTTTGCCTCACTTACTGATGCAGAGTTGAAAAAGAATTTAAGAATTTGCCAAAACCTGAGAGTCATGTTTGGACATGTGTCTATACAGTTTTCATGAGAAGGGAAATTTTGCTCCCAAAAGGGGAGAAAAATAGAATAGTTCAGAGAAGCTCAGACTCCAGTGGCTGATTCCGTTCTGCTGATTTTTTTCCTTCCTAATTAGCAAGCCTCATGCTTAGATGATCACGAATACTCAGGCCTAAGGTAGACAGGACAAAGAAGTAGAGATAGTGAATGTATATGTGAACAACAGAAACTTTAAGAAAATACTCTAAAACCCACCACAGAATTTAAGTAAATTCCAAACTATGTCTTACAACGTTTTTAACAATCAGCAAGGGAAAAAAATATCTTACAGTAATAACATGACATCAATTAAAATTTTTTCCTGGTACAGCAATGGCTCCCTCATATCACATCAACCAGAGACTAAACTCAAAATAAAATTCTTGGGTAAACTAAAAGAAAAAATAGAATATCAAAGTCATAGCTTGAAAGATAGTTCAATAGATAAAAGTGCTTGCCACCCAAATACAAGGACCAGAGTTTGAGTCCCACAAACCATATAAGAAAGACAGGCATGGAGGCACGTGCTTCTAATCCTAGTGCTGGGTAAGTGGGGACAGGTGGATCCCTGGAGGTCACTAGCCTGCCAGCCTAGCCTATTTAGTGAGCTTCAGATCTCACTAAAAGATCCTGTCTCAGAGGAGGAAGACAGCGCCTGCAGATAATTACCAAGGTTGACCTCTGACTTCTACATGTGTGTGCAGGCACACATGTATACCTACCCCCCGACACACACAAAGTATGTTAAAGCTGCCCTTCTTTTCAGTGCTGAAGAGATGGCTCAGCAGTTAAGACCATTTATTCTTCCATAGGACCCAGGTTCAGTTCTCAGCATCACATGGCAGCTAATTCTTGACCGTAACTGCATTTCCAGGGGATCCCATGCCTTCTGCTGGCCTCGATGGGCACTTCATGAATGTGGTGTGCTTACACATAGGCAAAAGACTCATACAGAAAAAATGAAAATAAAAAAAAATTGGGGGGTCTTTTTGAGACAGGGTCTCCCTGTAGCCTTAGCTGGCCTGGATTCACTATGGAGACCAGGCTGGCCTCGAACTCAGAGATCCGCCTGCCTCTGCCTCCCGAGTGCTGGGATTAAAGGCGTGTGCCGCCACCACTTGTTTCCCTTTTCCATTAAGTATTAAAATCCTATTTTCTAGAAAAAAAAATCTGTTGAGGTGCCTCTGAAATCAGTCTCAAACTTTAGGATCATGAGAATTCCTTTAGTTATTCCCATTAACACTCAAAAAAATAATATAAAGTTCTGTTGGTCTTGTTAGAGCCCATTACAAGATAAATGCCTCTTTTCTGGCTGAACAGGTCCACATGCCTCCACGGCACAACCATCTAAGTGTTTACCCATGCCAAGACGAACCCAGTTGCCTCATACTGTTACCATATCCAGAATACCCACATTTCCCTCATAGGGAAACCATGAACTCTCTTTTTTATCTACATTAGATCTTCCTATCTCTATCAATACATTCTTTCACAAATAATATAAGCAAGTATCCTAAGAGTAGGGGTGAATGGTGAAAAGAAATTCTCTATCCCTTAATCAAATATTAAGAAAGGCAATGCTGGGATTGGGACTGGGGCTGCAGCTCAGATGGTACAGTGCTCACCTAGCATGCACAAAGTCCTGAGCTTAATCCCCTAAAGCACATAAACTACATGGCAGCACATGCCTGTAATGAAGAAGTTCAAGGTCAGCTAGATGTGGTACTGCAGGCCTTTAATCCCAGAACTTGGGAGAGAGAGGCAGCAGACCTCTAAAAGTTCAAGGCTAGCCTGGTCTATGTATCTATTGAGTTACCAGACTACAAGGACTGCATAGTGAGACTCTCAAAAAAAAAATCATTCAAGGTCATCTTTGGCTACATAGAAAGTTCATGGTTAGCCTGAGATACATGAAACCCTGTCAAAAAATGAAGGGAGGGAGAGAGGGAGGAAGGGAGGGAGGGAAGGTCAATGCTATTTTGGTCCATTTCCTCAGTTTTCAGTCATATCATATGTATAGTCATATATTAAGAATTCTACATAGGGTTGATTTCCCAAGGTTAAATAAAGTAACCTAGGTTGCAGTAAAAAAAAAAAAAAAAAAAAAAAAAAAGACATCTATCACAAAACTTAAATATACACAAAATCTATCCTGAGGCTCATTACCTGATTTCTACTTCAGATGACACAGAATTTTCAGTGTTATGTTTGTTGTTTTAGTTCAGCCTGATTGGGGAAAAGTAACCTAAATAGTGAAGAAAAGTGGCCTAGAGCTGGACATGGTACAGCCTATAATACCAGCTCTCCAGGAGGCCGAGACAGGAGGATCTCCAGCTGCACATCAAAGTTACATACCAACTTCCAGCTACCTAAACTATGAGAGAGGAAGAGGGCTGAAGAGATGGGTCATCAGTTAAGAGTACTCACTGAACAATCACGAGGACCAGAGTTTAAATCCTAGCACCCACACGACAAACCAAGAATCCCAAATGCCTATAACTCCAGCTTAGAGGAACCTAAGGCCCTCATCTGATTTCTGCACTCTCACAGACACCTGCACACACAGGTATGCATACACTCACACAGACACACAAATGGATGGATGGATGGATGGGTGGGTGGGTGGATGGATGGATGGATGGGTGGGTGGATGACAGGATAGATGATAGATCGATAAATAGATCTATTTAGATGGATGGATAGATGATAGATAGATGATTGATAGGATAGATAGATAGAAAGAAAGAAAAGGTACGTACATAGGTACTTGATAGACTGTAGACACAATGGTACTAAGTAGACAGATG
>NW_008349000.1:1230041-1236080 GCF_000622305.1 Nannospalax galili | reverse complement strand
AGATAGATAGATAGATAGATAGATAGATGATAGATAGATAGAGATTGATAGTGAGATAGGCAGATAATTTTAAAGTATGACTACCATGGAAATGTGAATCAAAACTTTAATGGAATAATACTTTATATTCAATGAGATTGGCCATTACTGAACAAAAGCAAAAAAGAAAAAGAATGTGACCAATGTTTGTAAGGATGTAGAGAAATTAAAACCATCTTCCATACTTATGGGAACATAAAATGGAGCAGTTGCTGTGGAAAACAGAATAATAATTCTTCAAAAATTAAACATAGAGGGGCTGGACAGATAGAGAGATGGCTCAGCAGTTAAAAGCACTGGTTGCTCTCGCAGAGGACCCAGGTTCTGTTCCCAGCACCCACATGGTGGCTAACAATTGTCCATAAGCCCAGTTCCAGGGGCTCCAACACCTTCTTCTGATCTCTGTAGGCATTGCGCAACATGGGTACACTTATAACATGTAGGCAATACACTCATACACAAAAAATAAAAATAATAAACAAAATATAAAAACTTAAACATAGAAACAGAGGGCCATGAACACAAAAGGACAGAAATGGCCAAAGTGTAGAGAATAAGAGTCTGCAAGGTATGGGTTCTTGAACAGGACTCTTATATTAAACTCCAGCCCCCCAGGACTCAGGGATCATAGCGAAAGAGAAGGTTGAAAGATTGTTAAGAGCCAGGGAGGAGGTGCATAACCATATGGAAAAAGAGTCCTACAGACTCCTGGGACCTCGCTCATATGAACCTCACTCATATGAGCAATGGTGTCAGCATGCACAAGACCTATGCAAACTCAAGCAGACAAAAACCCATCACAGAACTCTGGAAATGGGCATCAGGCCCAATCTTAGCCAAAGGACTACTAGCAGCTGATTACTGCTGTGTAAGAGCTCATCTTTGAAAAGAGAGGGACTCTAGATAGACTGACTAGACCTCAGTGGATGAACTTGCACTGAAGGACATCTGAGGAAACGAACTTGACATGTGATAGGCCTTAACACAATGACAGAATTTATGAATTAGAGTCGGGGTAGGCTATGCAAGCATGCCAGTGGGGAAGGGGGCATAAAGTTGATTAAGATGTTCTGTATGAAATATACAAAAACTCAATAAACAATTTACAAAAAAATTAAACATAGAATTATGATCTAATGCAGCAATTTCTCTTCTAGGTAGATTCCCAAACCTTTGAAACAAGGACTTGAACAGTTATCTATGTATTTACACACAGAGTTATTTCCAATATCCAAAATGTAAAAGCAACCAAAATGATCACTGATAGATGAAATGATGAATTTTAAAAGTGCTGTATGCAGATATGGTGGAATATTACTCAGGCTTAATAAGGAAAGGAATTCAGTACATTCTATAACATGAATGGACCTTAATGACACTCTGCTAAGTGAAATAAGCTACTTACAGGACAAAAGGTGTATAAATCCATTCATGTGAGGTAGTCAGATTTCATATTTTAGTAATTTCATGGAGTTATCAAATTCATTTACAGAGAAGGAGAGTAAAATAGTAGCTACTAGGGCTTGGGGAGGGGGTGTTACTGTCTAGTGTGTACAGTGCTTCAGTTTGGAAAGGTGAAAACTTTCTGAAGATGATGAGCCACTGAACTGCCCACTTTAAAAATGGTTAAAATGTGCTGGGCATGATGGTGCATTTCCACAACTTTGGCACTCAGGGGGCTGAGGCAGGAGGTTTATGAATTCAAGACCAGGCTGGACTACTTAGGGAAATCTTGCCCTCCCCCCTCCAAAAAAAGATTAAAATGTAAATTTTCATGTGGCCCGTATTTTACAACAATAAAAATGGAGAATGAGAAAATTTCAGATAGCGCTATTGGGAAGAATGATGGAGTGAAAGAAAGATGAAAACATCCTGAAATGAATTCAAGTGTCAGCAGCAGACATTTGACTAAGATGTTAATAGGAAAGTGTCAGAAAGGTAAGGCCCAGGGCCAAGAACTTCAAAGAGATGAACAAATACAAAATTCTTAAGGCAGGCATGAGATTTGCATGCTCAAAGAGTAGAACGAAGACTTGGGAGAGTGAATCCTAAGAATATTGATATGGCATGGCCTACAAAGGACAGCAAGATATCAGAGGACACGGAGGAGTGTGAATTCCTTTGAAGGGCACAAAACCTCAGAGGAATTTTGAGCAAGTGATCCAATTTGAAAAAGGTTATTTTGGCCTGTGTTTAGAGAATGACTCACACCAGGGCAAAAACCAAAACATACGCACTAAGCGCTGCTCTGACTGTACACAATAGAGATGACGCTGTGGAAACGATGATAACAGTGGGGCAGAGACAATAAAGTCATTCAGCATGTGCTTTGTAGACAAAGCCAGCAAATCTAGCTGATTTAGTCATGGATAGGGAAATTCATGTTTGCCTGGCTTGGAACTGATTTCCTTGTTTGTTCCAAAGCTTTGCAAAGTTAAGGAAGTTTTCTTTTACTCTCAACTCAGTTTGGGCAATAAATTATATGGTTTCCCTAGCTTTGAGGATGAAAGGAAAAAGAAAAATCAACAGTGATTTCTCAGCTTGAACAAGTAGAAGTTTCTGGTATTGATGTTTCTAAGTCTCACTACTTGACAGTATTGTTGATGGAAGGAAAGACCATCAGAAGTCTATGTTGCAGATGCTTGATTCATGAGTCCTTTATGTTCATGATCATTTGGAAATCTGTTTCACCCAATTCAATATGTATTTCTATGTGTGCATGCATGCATGTGTATCAAAAGTTCTGTAGAAAAGGATATAAAGCAAATTGAATTGGCCAGTGGAATGACAGTTTAGATTACTGATCACAACATAAGGAAAACACAAAAGAGGAATTCTCGGGAAGCAGTGACAGGAGCAGCTCTTGGGGTAACTACAGTCTACTGCTCCGACAGACACAAAGAACACGGGACCGGACCTTTGTGTGAAGCTGTGGGAGAATACACATATACCCTGGAGCCTGGACCCCATGAAGGATTAAAATCACAGGCTCAGTAGAAGGACAAACTCAGGCAAAGGCACTCTGTACAAAGACTGCTTGGACCATGGAAAATGAAACTAGTAATGAATGGATTAGAAAAAGATTTTAAAGTGAGGAACTAAGGCTATATAAGAATTCTTCCTAAGGGGGGCTGGAGAGATGGCTCAGTGGTTAAGAACACTGACTGCTCTTATAGAGGACCCAGGCTCAATTCCCAGCACCCACATGGCGGCTATAAACCATCCTTAACTCCAGTTCCAGGGGAATCCAAAGCCCTCAACCTGGTTTTGATTCCCAGCACCCACGTGGTGGCTATGAACCGTCCTTAACTCCAGTTCCAAGGGAATCCGAAGCCCTCTTCTGACTTCTGCGGCATTGCACAACACAGGTGCACTCACATACATGCAGGCAATACACTCATATACAAAATAAAAAAGTAATAAATAAAATATTTTTTTAAAAAAGAATTCTTCCTTAGAAAGTGGTTTGTGGCACAGCAACATCTAGGATCTAAGTAAATTAAAAGAGCTTGGGATATCTTCTGTAAAAAATGTCAAGCAATGTATTTGGGTACCTGGCAGTTGTCATTTGCTGGGATAGTCTCATGTCAAATCTGTCATCATATTGCATTCTGGAGGGTAACTGAGGTGGATGTGCCCTAAAGAAACACCTGCTGGGGGGAAGAGAGATGACTCAGTGGTTAAGAACACTGGCTGCTCTTACAGAGGACCCAGGTTGATTCCTAACACCCACGCAGTGGCTACCAACCACCCATAACTCCAGTTTCAGGGACTCCAATGCCCTCTTCTGACTTCTGTGGGTATTGCACAACATGGGTAAACTTACAAACAAGTAGGCAATACACACCACATGGCAGCTAACATACAAAATAAAGATAATAAATAAAATATTTTTAAGATTTAAAAAAGCACCTGCTCTATGTTCTTTTCAGACATTCACACCAGTGTGCATGCACACGCACATTTTTACCACGTTTTTCTTTCTCCTTCCTTTTATCCAAAGAAATAATAACAATGAAAAACATACTCTAAAATTTTTATCCTAATTCTGAATTTCAATAGATATCCACAAGGCAAAAAATATTAATTTAGTTCAAATTTAAAGTAATTTTTAGCCAGGTATGGTGGCACATACCTCTAATCCCAGCACTCAGAAGGCAGAGGCAGGTAGATTTCAGTGAGTTCAAAGCCAGCCTGGTCTACATAGTGATTTCCAGGCCAGCTGGGACTACAGGGAGATCCTGTCTCAAAAACATAATAATAATAATAATAATAATAATAACAATAATATAACTTTGAAACAAAATACCAGAACTTAATAATAGACTTCTCTCCCTTTTAATACTTGAAGACCAGTTATTTAAGATTAAAACCTCTTACTACATAATGAACACATTTTTGTGATTGATAATTGGTCATCTTTGAATATAATCTGAGGGTAAAAGCAAATAATTTAGCTGAGTTTCAACAGATGAACTGATGTACTCACCTGCTACCCAGAATTTCCAAGCTATTTTCAGCTTTGGCTTTGCAAATTATCTATACACTGTGATCTCCAATATTACCCAAAATAGAACTTTAGCAGTGCCCAAAGACTCAATGATGATTTTTTGAACTTCAATAATTGATTTTGTCCATTGATAGCCTTAGGACAAGCCAAACAGGATATGAAGGCCCATGTGGGACTTGACTAGAGTCTAAATTCAGCCATAGCACCATGCTGGGGAGAATGCATTCTTCAGGACACTCAATGTGTTTGTTAATTTGGTCCAATCTCTTGAACACATATGTTTCATAGAAGTATCTGAATGATCTTTTAAAAACCACAGAGCTAAGAAGACAACTGAGAGAGTCATAAGCGTAACTATTTCTCATGGTTTCAAGATCAACAGCTGCCAGTAACATATATATCTTGCTTATGCCATGCAAATGTCACCATCCCCTCCTTTATTCCCTTAATAGAATTATTTACTTGTAGATATTTCCACGTACTCATCAACCGTCACTCTCCATTGCACCCTGTATTCTAAACTAAGCCGGATAAAAACTTTGGGCATCATCTTTTATGAGTTATTGCTACCTACTCATTATCAGTCTCACGGGAGTGCCAGAACTGTGGTCCAACAGACCTAGCTATCTTCCAGCTGTAACAGCTCATTTTACTAAATAGTAGCTTCCCTTAGTTTCAATTCACATTAAAATCTGTGCTTTTCCAGCTCTCTCCTACCCTCAGGCCTCTCTCTGGGATCAACATAGTGCCTTCTCTGGGCCCCAGGAGCTCTGCATCTGGGCCCCGGCCCGCCCTCACCTCCCTCTGCTTCCCTGGGCTTGCAGGACCCTCCACAGGCCTCACTCCTACCCACAGACCTCACTCCAGGGTGAGTCCATTGCCCTCTAAGCCTTGACTCCCCCAGCCTCATTGACCCTCCCATCTCCACCATTCTCTCCTCCGAGTTTGGGCCATGCCCCATTCCTTGCCTTGGGGCCCCAGACACCTGGGGAACCAGTACTGCTCCCTGATCCTTTTCATCTAGACCAACAGGGTGCCATCACTGGACCCCAGGAGCACGACTTCTGGCCTGGCCCTGCACTCAAATACCTCTGCTTCCCTGGGCCTGCACCACCCGCCAGCCTCTTTCTGGGACCCTGGGGCTGACCTTTCCTCTTCTTGATCTTTTGCATCCAGACCAACCCAGGTCCTCAGTGCAGTCCCCAGGAGGCCTTGGGGGACTCTTCCTGCCCCATCTGCCTTTGTATCTCTTGGTAGCACAGCCACCAGCTGCCCTAGACCAGCATCTTTCCTGAGCCAGACTCCCAGGCCACCTCTTCCTGCCCCATCTGCCTTTGTATCTCTTGGTAGCACAGCCACCAGCTGCCCTAGACCAGCATCTTTCCTGAGCCAGACTCCCAGGCCACTCCAACCCCCAAATACCTGAGGCCAAAATCATTCCTGGAGGGATCCAGACCTTAGGAGAAAGCCTGAAAACATCTGACCCTCAC
>NW_008349000.1:1227478-1228932 GCF_000622305.1 Nannospalax galili | reverse complement strand
TGGACTAAACTCTCTAATCAAAAGACAAAGACTAGTTGGATGGATTAAGAAACAAAACCTATCTTTTTGTTGTCTGCAAGAAACTCATTTCACATTCAAGGACAGGCACTAACTTAAGGTGAAAGGATGGGAAAAAATATACCAAGCAAATGGTACTTAAAAAAAAAAACAACTGGCATTATAATTCTAAAATCCAGTAAAATAGACTTTAAACTAAAATGAATCAGAAGAGATAAAGAGGGCCACTTCAATCTGATCAAAGGAACAATAAACCAAGAAGATATAATCATGAACATATATTCACCAAACTCTGGTGCACCCAACTTCATAAAAACAATAGTACAGGACTTTAGACCCAGATTAACCCCAACTCATTAATAATAAGTGACTTCGATACCCCCCTGTCTCCATTAGGTCAACAGGGCAGAGAGTTAACAGAGAGACATCAGAATTAAACAATACCATATATCAAATGGACTTAACATAACAGACATCTACCGAGTATTCCACCCAAGCACCAAAGGACATACTTTCTATTCAGCATCCCATGGAACTTTCTCCAAAATCGACCATAACAAAACAAACCTCAACAAATACAAAAAGATTGAAATAATTCCATGCATTCTATCAGACCACAATGCAATAAAGCTTACAATCAACACTGAAGAAGCCCTAATCACCACATGAACACATGGAGATTAAACAACACACTCCTGAATGAAGAATGAGTCAAAAGAGAAATTAAGAAATAAATAAAAGTATTCCTGGAATTAAATGAAAAGGACAATACAACACGACAAAACCTCTGGGACATGCTGAAAGCAGTCCTAAGAGGGAAGTTTATAGTTCTAAGTGCCTACATCTAAAAATCAGAAAGAACATAAATAAATGACTTAACATCGTAACTCAGAACAGTTGAACAGCCAAACACTTGAAAAGCAACAGCCACTGAAACCCAAACCCAGCAGACAAGAAGAAATAACAAAAATCAGGGCAGAAACTAATGAAATTGAAACAAAGAAAACAATACAAAGAATCAACAAATCCAAGCGCTGGTTCTTTGAAAAGATAAACAAGATTGACAGACCACTAGTGCAGTTAACCAAAAGAAAGAAAGAGCATCTCCAAATTAACAAAATCAGAGATGGAAGGGGAAACATCACAACAGACACCAGAAGGATACAGAACATTATAAGGGAATACTTTAAAAAATATTTGCTACTAAATTTGAAAACCTAAAAGAAATGGACAGCTATCTAAAGGCATGGGAACCACCAAAACTAAACCAAGAAGAGATCAACAGCTTAACCAGACCTATAACACATAGGGAAATTGAAACAGTAACACAAAGCTTCCCAACTAAAAAATTCCAGGACCGGAAGGATTTACAGGAGAATTCTACCAGACATTTAAAGAAGATCTGCACCCAATACTACTTAATTTATTCAAATTTA
>NW_008349000.1:1166905-1225969 GCF_000622305.1 Nannospalax galili | reverse complement strand
TGACCCAGTTAAAAGATGGGCTAGAGATCTAAACAGAGTTCTGAAAGAAAGAAATAAAGATGGCTAAGAAACACCTCAAAAAGTGTTCATCATCTTTAATAATTAGGGAAATGCAAATTAAAACCAATTTAAGATTTCACTTTACCCCAGTCAGACTGGCTAAGATCAAGAAAACAAATGATACCAAATGTTGGAGAGGATGTGGGGAAAGGGGAACACTCATCCACTGCTGGTGGGGCTGCATACTTGTTCAACCCTTATGGAAAGCAATGTGGAGAACTCTTAAAAAACTACAAATGAACCCACCATTTGACCCAGTTATACCACTCATTGGCATATACCCAAAGGACTCATCCTGTTGCAGAGAGATTTGTACATCTATGTTGTGGCTGCTCTTTTCACAATAGCTAAGAGATGGAATCAACCTAAGTGTCCCTTAATTGATGAGTGGATAATGAATATGTGGTTCATTTATATGATGTAGTTTACTCAGCAGTACAGAAAGATGAAATCATGAAATTTGTAGGTAAATGGATGAAACTAGAAACTGTTATACTAAGTGAAGTAACACAGACTCGGAAAAAAAAATTGATATATATTCTCCCTTGTATGTGGATCCTAGAACAAGTCTCTGATAGATAAGTATGCAACCAGATATAAGAACCACGATAATGGAAAGGAAACAGGGAGGTAAAGGAAAAGAAATAACCTGAAAGAGAAGAACAGTAGAAAACAGGCCTTAATAAAGGAGATATGGATAAAAAATGGGGTTAGTTTAAGTGAGAGGGGAGGGAAGAGTATACAAGGAACCTAGGGGATAAAGGGAAAGAAGGAGCTCAAGAGAGGTAGGACCATAAGAGAAAGGTATTAGTAAGGGAGAAAGGGGGAAAATGGGGGCACCTTAAGTGGGAAAACCATGATGGAGGGGAGAGACAATGGGAGAGATAAACAATGTCTAGCTAGTTTTGATAACCAGAGAGAACCATATTACTCCTACAACCTACTGACAAATTATACTTAGCAGATCAAGAAATATATGTCTAGGTAAGTTTTATCTGAGAACAACTGATCTTTGCCCAAGATTTATCTACATGACACACAGTAAGTAAAAATACCAGACTGGTGGAACTAACCTTCTTGGGTGTTTAACAGACATACTTTGAGGTCTATAATAATTTGGTCAGAGGGTCATAAAAGACATTTCTTGCTCCTTGCCCTCCTAGGTCGACTAGTTCCAGGGGACTATGAGCATCTCTCAAAATGTCCTATAATGGTGGTGAGTCACCTGTCCTCTTGATCAAGAAGGCTGAGGAGACCCCACCAGCTGGACTTGAACCAGTGCCCAGTCTATAAAGAGGAGGGTCAACACGGAGGAATCAGTTCCTCCATTCTTCCAAGCGAAGCCAACCATGGTCAAGGAGGACCTTTGACTTATCTTCGCATAGGTGGAACTGGTAAAAGAAAAGAGCCAGGGGCTCCTCCCAAGCCCATGTGACCCCTGAAGAACAGATCCTCAAACGGCCTTAAGAGTAAAAAAAAAAATGGTTTATCTGGACCAACTCTATGGCCTTAAACACCCAAAAGGAACATATAACCAAGGATTAAATGGACCAACGTAACTTCATAAGAGTCCATATGTGTAGCTAAAGGTTACATAACAAGCAACAATGCCAGACAAGCGATACCTTCTTTTGAGTTGTTGGCCAGGGTGGCCAAGGGATTCCCACATAGTAACCCAGCACAGAATTGGGAAAACAAACAGCAGACCCCAATCTTATCCAGAGGAATACAGACCACTGATTACTATTAGATGAGGAACAGCTGACCCTCCTAAAAAAAGACCTCTAGAACTAGGCTGACTAGATTCACCAGAAGGGCAAGTAGTGGGGAATGGCTGGAGGTGCCGACAACACAGCAGACAGCAGTAGGGATATCAGAGTATAAGGGCTCTAGTGAGGGCAAGGAGGCTATGGGAGGGTGCTACCTGGGAAGTGGTATATAAATAAATTTTAAAAAAAAAAAGAAAAAAAAATTCTTCAAAGCAAAAAATTTGCTAAATAATTAGTAGATGTGAAAAACATTACTATTGAAATCTACCTGATGACTTTATGTCCATGCTCAGATGCCAAGGAGCTCAGAAAGTAACTGACTATGACTAGTAATAATCTGATATATAGAGAGTAGAAACGCATGTGCAAACATCTTAATGTTTATTGTATTAAAAATGAATTTTTATGTATGAAACTGTATTTTAATAATGAAATGGAGATCTTTTTTAAAGTTTAAAACCTCATTTAATTTTATGTCTTATGGGGTTTAGACAGAGTGTAATATTTTATTACTGTATTAATCCAACTATATACCTAAAAATTTACAGCCAATTTTGAAAGAGATGCATCTTAGCTCTGGAAATTGTTATTGAATATGTCAATGCTGTTGTAATGAAATGCTTCTTCTAATTATTAAATAAATATTTTTTTAAAAAAGGAAAACAAAAAAAATTCAAAAGTGAATTTCATGCTGTCTGAACATAGATTCTAGCCATACTTTATTCATTAAAATGTATTTCCTAAAACTGTAAAAAAAAAATTCTGTGCTTTTCCAATGGATAAAATTTAACATGATTGTTAAATAGTTTCTAACCCTTAGTCCAGTACAGTTAAACTCAGAAACTTTCTTCAAGAATTTCAATTAATGGACCAAATTGGAAAACTTTTCCCACAAATAAATGATGGACTATATAGGAAATTAGTCTTTGAACAAAATTTGATAATCATTTACACATCCATAATCTAATAAAAATTTTTCAAACTCTACCACATTTCAAAATTATACTGCAAAATAAAAAATAATGTGTTTCTACATTGTAAAGATAGGAGCATGCTTTTACAGTCTCAGTAGAGAGGTTTCTAAACAAAACAGCTTCTTTCTGAGCAATCTGCTGATTTGGAAAGAGAAAGAGCTTGCCTCAAGACTGTAAGACGTTTCCCTTTGGCAGTCCAGGAGGAGTAGCTGGGAATTGCAATAGTCACTGCCAGTCCTAGTGATGGAGCCTCAGGGTCAGCTGAAGAACCACTCACTATTCTTTACCACTTTCCTTGGGTCCTTTAATTATTCTCTTCATTCTTGTGGACATGAAAAATATTTTTTTCGAAAGAATTTATAACCTCCATTGAAACATTCATTTTCCAAGGAAAATATTCCCATTTAGATCAAGATAAATGAGCAAATCTATCTCTCCTTTGGATGTTCAATCTTTTCCAGAAATCTGCCACTATTGTTAGAGTATTACATAAATCCTTCAGGAAGATAGTTTGGGCCAAAATTAGATTTCTAATAGTTAAAACTGTACAGCACTTGCAAAGCTCTAGTTTTTTAAAACATATTTACATGTTTATGTCTGTTATCCACTAGTTTGCCACTTTCAAAGAATTCAAACAAAATATTTGAATATCTGTACAAATCATACAACAAAATTGATCAAATAAATATCATTGGTGTTTCATATGTCCTAAGCATTTTACTGAATACAAATATATTATTTTCTTAGCTCAGGTGCTAAGACAAAGACTTGACTTGAAATATGAGCCCAAGTTCTACTTTTTTCATACAAGAAGTTCTCTGCATGTAATCTGCTCCATGGTGATTTATTTTTCTCTAAGCAACTATATTGAATTTATGTCAATATTGTTCATTTTAATTCAAGGCAGTGGACTCCATTTGATATCAAGTAACATAATTACAGAGCTTGGAACAAGTTTTGCATACAGCAGATATATGTCTACCATATTAATTATTAAATTAATATTTTCCTCCCTTGTTAACATCAATCCATAAAAATCCATTATGTGATAATACCTCTCCAGATATAGGCCTTACATGGGTTTTTGCTGGTTTGGTTTGGTTTGGTTTTCCATAGTAGAAGTCAAGCCTAAGTCCTCACATTTGCTAGGCCAACATTCTACCTCTGAGTTACATTCCTAGCTCAGGTCTTGAATTTTTTATGCAATACAATTTATAATCTCTTTGTGACTTAACACACACACAAAAGGAGGAGGGTCATTACACTACTGGCGAAGCCGATATTGAGGCAGGTAGAATATCAGGACTACTCTGACCCAGTACTTCAGGCTTTATACAGTTATTTTTCATTTTTAACCATTACTCATATTTCCAGTGCCATTATCTGAAGGTGTTGTATTAATAATTACACCTAGATGATCCCAGCCCTTATAATTCAATGCAATGATTTGTCAAACCAAAGGTAAAGGACAAGCCCAATCACAACAGTGTCAATAACTGTCTCATTCTCTTTCTAGCAATGAGATTTTAAAGCACCTTTTGAAGATTTGTTATTAAGTATTTTTAATGTGTTTCCAAAGTAGAGTAAAGCATTCTAATGACTGTCTACAGAGTATCACATTGAGTAACATTGTTTTCCGTCCATTCTTATTCGATGTGATACTGAACAATACCAAACTCTTTGAATGTTTTCAAAATTATTTTTAAAAGGACAAATGGTACCACCTATTGGCCATCTGTGCCCATATGTGCTATTTTCTTTCTTGATAACATGGATGTACTGTCTGTAATTCTAGCTAAAACCAACCCCGATTTGTGCCCTAGATCTGTCCCATCATGCCTATCGGGAACACTGATCCGGTTCTCCATTTTTCTCAGGAGCACAGACCCGTCTCCTAGAAATCACTGCATTAAGACACAAATATGCTGTGATGTCCCTTCCCTAAAACAAAGGCAGCTTCTCCAATCCATTCCCACCAGAGCTTCATCTCTGAGTGTTTCCATTGTCTTCACCCTTTTCAGTAAACAGCCAGTTTCTAGCCTCCCTTTCTCCCATAATCAGGCCTTCCCCTTATCCCTCCAACCACTCCTAACAAGATCACAAAAAAAAACCTCTTGATTTTGATAAATCCCATAGTCAGTTCCAGCCTTCATATTACTTGATACAAATAGTTCAGACTTCTTTGAGCAACTTCTTCCCTTGATCTCTTTTCTGTTCTGTATTAATCTCCTTAATGATTCTTGATAGCAGTTGTCCAAATGTCTAGAACAGAACCCTAGATATGGTATACCCGAAATACTTCTTCAACAAATGAATCAACCTCATTACCAATGTAGTAAGATTTATTATAATTAATTGGGAGGTGGTGCCAATGACCAATGGTATGATTTTCTTTTTCTTGTCTTTTCTTTTTTTTAAGACAGGGTCTCCCTGTAGCCCCAGCTGGTGGCCTGGAATGCACCGTGGAGACCAGGCTGGCCTCAGTCTCACAGAGATCCACCTGCTTCTGCCTTCTGAGTACTGACACTAAAGGCGTGAGCCACCACATCCAGCTATAAATATCTACCACAAATGGAAAAAGCAGCACAATTTCTTTAGTTTGAGAGACACAGGCCTTATAAAACATCCCCTTCCAAATCTCCTATAACTTTTAGAACCATTATAACATATGAATAATTACCACATATTATTTTTCAAATATTAGCTTCCAGTCTAATATTATCAATGGAGGTTTCATTTGCTGATAAGTAATATGTCTAGTATATTTGTGCATTTATTGTAGAAGCTGGTATATACTTTATTGTTTTACACTAAAGCAGAACTTAGATATTACAGTTTCTCCTAATAGCATGTTTATTTCTCCCTCTGACTCATTTGATTTTAAGTCTGATTAGAAGCACAACCTCCTACAATATTATTCCTTTGGGAAAATATTATCTAAAATATTAAATGATCTGTACAATCATTTAAATAACTTTGTTGCATGTACATGGTTTTAACATAAGCACCAACATTTTTGTTGTTGTTTGTTTGTTTGTTTGTTGAGGCAGGGTCTCATTATGCAGCCTAGCTGGTCTGGAACTGGCTGTGTATATATACCAAGCTGGCCTCAAAATCACAGAGAGCCGCATACCTCTGCCTTCCAAGTGCTACAATTGAGGGCATGCACTACCATACCATGAAACATAAGCCATTCTCGCATGCATTCATTGAGTTTTTCCAGGTAGTCTGAATGGTAGAGTGTAGTTATAATGCTAAGTATTAAATAGCAAAGTGTAGGAACGATAAAAAAATGTTTATATCATGATTGCCAGCTGTTTTCTTTTACATAAAAGTGTTTACATGTTCAAATGAAGTTCAGTTTCAAACTAGCTATGAATTTTAAAAGTCTCAACAAGACTCCTAAGGGAATGAATCTATAATGATAATAATCACTAGAATTTATATATTCAGATAGATCTTGGTCCCCTAAAACTGATTACCTTGCAGACTATACAACACCCCAATGTTGGTGCCATATGAAAAGACTTTGGGATAGCCACTTTCAAAAATAACACCAAAGCATGTATCATACTATTTTCCTCAGAGAGCTGCATGTTCATACCTTGTGGATGGAATTTTTTAAAAGAATCAAAATTATTCGGTGTCCAGTTCAATAAATTAAGTGGATGATAAAGTTGAGTAATATCAACTAAATCTAAAGTGAGATTTAACTGCAAAATAAAAAGGCAGATGTCCTCGTAAAGACCATGAAGTTTCTCTGAAGGCAAATCCAAAAGAGCAGGAGGTTTAAACGTGTAATTGAGCGGTTGCAGCAGAAGGGGGATGCACGCAGCTCCAGCAGCAATGGCTGTGAAGGTCTTCAATCACTTTGATTATAAATTCAGGAAACTCTGTCCTTTAAAAAAAATCCCCTCCAGTGGATATTTTGTGTCTTTAGTTACCTAAGATGCTATGAGCCAACTGTTTCCATTTTTTTTCAAGATTATACTTCCAAGCTGAAAAGAAAATATCTGTATCCTAAACTGACATGGCTCTTGACTATCATGAAATAATTTCAGAAAGAAATTGGTTTACGTTTGAAATTTTCAAATGTATACATAACATAGGGAAAATATAAAACGAACACAAACGTCTCTGTGTAGTTTGGTGAATGTTGAATGCTTATTCCCTTCCAGATATTGTTCTAAACGCATTGTGTATACTAAATCATTCCATCTTTATGAAAACCTTGAAAGATGTATTCTAGTGTCCGCTTCATTTTAAAAATGAAAAGGGGAAATTAGCGAAATTCAGAAACTACTAAAACTCACAGAACTTGATAGGCACTGAGTTATGACAAGACCCTAAGCAACTCAGTCCAGTACCAGTCTCAAAGCTATTGTTTACTGCTAAGTGCACTTGTCAAGTGTCCTAGAAAAATTAGGGAAACACCTCAAAGGTACTATTAGATTGATAGAAGATACTAGAAAACTTGAAGGTCACTAAGGAAGACCACCTCCCTCATAATCAGTTTCTGGTCCCACCTCCTATGTCTGTTAAAACACAATTTTAGGAAGGGGAAAGTATCACGGTTTCCCTTCCTTAGGATTTGAGACAGCATGTGAAAGGGAAGAGAAAGGAAAAAACAAAGACATGCAATCAATGTCCCCTCCCCTAAGAGTTCATCCAAATGGGCCAGTCAATCGATCACCTGAGCAGGGAAACAACCTCAGGAAAACTGCTCTTCCAGAGACTTTAGGAAACAGTCAGCAGCTTACCAAAACACGTAGAGCAGCACAGTGGCTCTCTGGTCATTGTCCACTCTCACCTTTCCAGTGCTTTCTTCCATGATGGCCCCTTTGGACATTGCCTATTCTGCTTGAAAATGCCTCATGTTAACATGTAACCAGCTCTGCCTGTCTTCTATGTTATGCTCAACGTCTCATCTGAATTCTTTCAGGAGAGGTCAGAAGGGCCAGGGAGCAGAGGAAAGGCCAGAGCTGGATCCCATGAGCAGCAAAAGAGGTAGGAACAAGGAGAAAGAATAACAAGACCCCAGTCACTGAAACACTTTCCCTAAATGCCTGACTTTCCAGATGTTAAGAATGTCTGTAATTACGGTAGACATAAGATACTGGAGGCAGTCCAGATCCCGATCCGAAGCATCTTAGAAGGATTTTTGCAAAGGAATAAGCAATATAGTTAGAGTGTCTGGCTTGCATAATCTCAGAAAAGTGTCCTCTCTCATGACACACAGTTCTGGAAGTATCATAAGCCAAATGTTATGACATTTGAAAACATGTGACCTTTGAGTATCGAGCACTGTGCTAGGCTGTGAGATGAGAAGAAATAAAATGTAACTTCCACCTTGATGGTACTATGACATAGCTCTTTCCTCTGGCCTTAACATGGCCACCTCTATCATGAAGCAGAGATTGCTGGGGCAGCCTACAGAATACCTTGGTCCCAAACTCATGGGCAATGAAACAAGCAAAACAATAGTGGCAGCTAGTCTGTGGAAATGGTAATGGGGCTGGAGCCCTTAACATTTTCTACTAGAAGGAGAAGGCAAAGGTCATCAGATTCTCACTTCCTGCAGCTCCCCGCCTGCAATGCAGTGTTGGGAGGTGCTAGAGTATGTACCAGGTGGAAGGTTGACTGAGGATGAGACTCTAGTGACACAGCCTTTGTGGGTTGTCACCCATGCTGGGTGGTACTTTTCAGTGATGAAGCCGCTCGTGTAAGTATAACAACTAGTCACCATGCTCCAGTAAGTTACCCCAATAAACTCACTGGTCCACACGCTACTCTTAGATGGAATCATTTCTTTGACTGTCAGTGTTCTAGATGCACTGAATAGACATCTGCTCCCATTCCCCTGGAAAAAGTCACACAACAGCTGAAAATATCATCTTAAAGGAAAGTCAGTCCATTAACAGTGAAGCAAAATAAGGAATTGTAATTATTATTCCAATTATGAGGAAATTAAACATGCACTGGAAATGCCAGGAATGGTGAGACCTAATGTACTAACTAAACCCTGCAACACCAGAGGGCACAGTGATCAGTAACATGTAGAAAGGGCACAGCAAGAAATTATGAGCCCCATATCCATATGTGAGTGGCATGGCTCAAATGAACTGTTTAATAAGAAAGACCTCACGAGGCGTTATACCCGCCCAATTGCCACACTAGCCTAAAAGGGATTAAAAGGCAAAAGGCTTTTATCCCATAAGAATCGCTCTTCTGAGTCTCCTAAACTTTAGGTGAGCCTCTGAGAAGGACAGAAGGTTCTAGGACTCCCTCTCCATTTTAGCATTGTGGGGTTAACCTCAGGTGCACCCTTGTGGTGCTGATTTTCTGGACTGCCAGTGATTCGAAGGAGAACTAAGACTGTTCAAATCTAAAGGATCCTTTGTGCACGTTCTTCAGTTTAACCTCATCTTTGTGAATTAGTCCTCCTCAGAAATCTCCTTTACTGGTGTGGTATTTAAACTGAAACCTAAGGACAAGAAGAAGCTGAGTAGGCAAAGCCACAAGAGCATCGCAGCTCTAATGCAGAGTACATCTTCACAAAGACATCCTAGCAATATGCTGCTATATTGCCGTATCTTTCCCAACACCCTTTTATGCTATTGTTTCCTATTGCCATAAAATCCATACCCCTCAATCAGAAATAGAAGCTATTATCAAAGAAGTGCACAAATGACTCTTGATTTTTCTTAAGATTTTTTGAGACAGGGTCTCACTATGTAGCCCTGGCTGACCTGGAAATCACTATATAGACCAGACAGGCTTTGAACTCACAGAAATCTGCCTGCCTCTGCCTCCCTTTAATGCTGGGATTAAAGGTATGTGCTACCATCCTGGCATTAATTGGGATTCTCCTCAGCTTATGGGCTCTTACTCTTCAAGCACAGCCCAATTCCCCAGGTGGATCTGGGATTCCTGTCTCAATGCCACGGATGTTACTCAAACTGAGGTGCCCTTTGAAAAGTAGAGATTTCACTCATCATTGATAATAAAAACATCAAAACTACATAAATATTATGGAGAAACTATAAAGGTGAAATATATAGAGTCAAATAATAAAACTATAATGTTTTAAGGCAAGACAGAAAGACAAACAGGACATCATATGTGGTCTTATTAATAGAGAATTGTATGAGCTGGAGAGAAGGCCCAGTAGACAAAAGCCCACTGTGCAAACATGAAAACCTGAGTTCAGTTCTCAGCACTCACATTAAAAGCCAGCCTCAGCACTGTAGGGGGCAGAGACAAGGATCACTGGGACTTGCTGGCTGTCAGCCTAGCTACAAGTTCATCAGCTAGTAACAGGTTCAGTGAGAAACACTGTCTGAATGGAATAAGGTAGAAGGGGATAGACCTGGCCTGTGCTCATACAACCTCACACACATGTACACATATAATGCATACATACACCACACACACACACACACACACACACACACACACACAAACCCTGCCTTCATGTGTCATTAAAATGCTCTGCCACACACACACACACACACACACACACACACACACAAAGAATTGCGGACTGTTAACTAAAAGAGCAAAGAAATAATGGATCCAGACCAGTGATTTTTCATGAACCTATTGTCTGACTATTTAAAAAGATTACTCAGTTGACTGTTGTTATGATTTGAGTCTGAAATATATTATCCCCTGCAGGTTCATGTTTCGGTCTCCAGTTGGTGTTGCTATATTAAGAGGTTGTAAAACCCATGGGAAATGGGGCCCAGGTAGCACACACAAGATATTGGGGGCAGGCCTTGAGTATTATACCTATCTCTAACTCTGGTCCCATTCTCTAGCTCCTTGTCCTGTCGACATGGACAGGAGGTGCTCCAGATGCTATTCCCTTCATCCCCCAGCCCCACAGAGAATCAAAAGCAGTCTCTGCAAGGTGTTTTGTCATACCAAGAAGAAAAACTAACCCAGGTGTCCAGAATTAAAAATCCCAATTGTATCTTGACTCTTCCAATTTGTGTTTCCAAAATATGTGTACAGGTATATCGCCTGCATGTATGTGAGTGCACCCATGTCATGCAATGCCGCCGAGGTCAGAAGAGGGCTTCAGATTCCCCTGGAACTGGAGTTAAGGACGGTTTGTAGCCGCCATGTGGGTACTGGGAATTGAACCCGGGTCTTCTGCAAGAGCAGTCAGCGATATTAACCGCTGAGCCATCTCCAACAAAATTTTACCATTAAATTCTTATAATAAAAAATTCCATCATGTACAATGCAACTCCCAATATTTTAATAATGGTAACTTGATGTTATAAATGAAGCCACTTCCACCAGTGTAGCTGCTACTGAAACACAGGCACAAAAGGCTTAGCTTGTCACTCACGTGCAGAGTGCAAGCCTTTCCCCAGGCTGCTAAGCTGTATTGATTGCCAGGCCTCATAAACATCACACTGATTCACTCAGGGGCTGTTGAGCAGCAGGCACGTGTGCTACGCATGTCCTCGTGGGGCACATGGCTGAAATCACACAACTCCATGCCCCAGGTTTTAACAATATTCTATGGGCTGTTTGCATATATACACATATATATGCATATATATATACACACACATGTATATCTCTGACTCCACCATCAAATAGCTCCTGTTTACCATTCCCTCGCCAATTCTAATCTTTGTAGTCAGCTGTTGCAGCTGTTTCTGTTCCAACAATTCTCTATGTCTTCACTAATTATTCAAAAAGCATTTATTGAATAAGAATTATGCCCCAGGCACTATGTTAGGCACCATGAGAACAGAGCAGGCATGATCACTTTCCATATGGTGCTTACAGTACTGAAGGGAGACAGACTTTAAGCAAACACACTTACCATTACAACTTGTGATACTGCAATACTATTGCAGTGAAGAATAGAAAAGGGCTCATTTGAACTCAGTTCTTAAGAAGTCTCTCTGACGAAGTAAAAGTTAAGCCTAGGTCTAAAGGAAAAGAAAGAGAAAATCAGGGAGAAAGTAGAGAGACGAGGTATAAGGTAAAACACAGTCAAAGCTGGACATAGATGATCTTGGCACAGAGGGGAAGAGAGAGAAGGCAAGGGATGGTGATGGTGAGCCCTGCATGGATGAGGATGGGGAAGAAGTAGGAGCCAGAGTAAGGCATGCAGCCATCTGGAATAGTTTCACACATGTTGACCAATGATCACACTATGATCTGCTCGTTGATATTTTAAATGAGCTCTGTCTGTTGTAAAGGCGAGGGTAGATGACTGGAGGCCATTTGCAGACACAGCACATCAGCCCAGACTTCTCTTTCTGCCACTGGTTTGCACACAGCTCTGACTTCTCACAGAAGCTCCGCTTAAATAGCAACTTTTCCTCTCAGAGCTTCCTCTTGTCCTCCACATAGAAAACCAAACACTCAACATTAGAAAAGTTCTGGCTCTTCTCAGCTGTGTTCAGGGTTCTTGGAAGATGTTTTATGATGAAAGTTTAAGGATGTTTTAGGCTTATGAAGTTGATCCCCAAATAACTTAAGTTTCCAGTCACCAGTCTTAGAAGAAGATTGTTCCTTGAATTTGAATAATGTTTATTAACTATTTGGGAAGTGAAAATGTATCTGTCAAAACTTGACTTCAGTGCTTATCTAGCATGCAAAGCACTGGGTTTTTCCCCCATATTTGGAAAAACAAAAACAAACAAAACTCCTTGATTTCAATAGTAAATGGTGCTGCCTTAATATTTTATCACAAGAGGTTTTAAAGATCATGAAGTTCCCTGAAAAATCATGCAGATAGTGAGTCGCCTTTGTGCTTGGAGACTTTCCTGCAGAAGTCTAAACATTCATCACAAGTTGCAGTCGGATTCCGTGGTGAGTGACCAAGATCTGCCTACCCTATAAACTTTTCCAACAACCTATGAGCACGTGACCAAAGCCTGCCCAATCGGTGTCTTCTCCGACATTAATAAATGGGCGAGAAGGGAGAAAATAGATGCTTTTCCTTTGACCTTGCTAAGCGGGGGCTGTACTGGCCATGCTCCCTGCAATATGGAGAAATGCTTCCAAAATAAGCTAATCGTAATGAATTTAAATGCGGGTACAGAGTAAGACTAGATGGCAAGGTTCCTGCCAGGCCTCATCCACACGCTACTTCCTGCATTTCTTCATCCAATACTAGGCTGTAGCCCAGTGTTCTTCCAGGCTGCATTAGCTGTTTATTCTTTTCGTCAGCTATTTAAGTTGTAGTCCTCTGTCCCTAGCAATAGAAGTAGTTCTATCTTATAAAATCGCCCCCAAGAATTTCACAATCACCTCCTTACTGTAATGACCTGATATCAGACTCTATCAGAGACTTAAAGACATTAAGATTGGAATTGGACAAAAATACGAATGCGTATTTTGACTAGTTAACATTCAAAGGTATGACTTAGACTTAGAGACCTACATACATTTTACTGCGTTTGGTCCAAGTGACAGAAATTAAAGCATAATTAGACACCTGTGGGAAGCTTATTAAATTATATTTACACATTAAATGTTTGCTTAATAAATCTAATAAACCATAAGATCACTTGAGGTTCCAAAGCAGATGGCATATTTTACATAAATTTAAGAGAATTAGATAGTGCTCATAAAAAATTTTAATTCAATACATGCCATAAAGACTGGGAAAATTCCATGATAAGAAGAGACTATCAATTTGATTCTAGTGGTAATGGCAATACAAAGAGAAAAAACTGGTAAATCACAAAATATAGCAACACTCTGCCTAATCAATAGTGTAAGTCTCTAGAACATCCTCCAAATCAATATGATATAAAATAATGACAAGAAGCACCTAAGAGCAAATGAAAAATACAAAGGATTGTAACAGAGCCCAGAACCATTATCTGAACTATGATAAAGGTGCATTTAACACGAGAATGTGATCAGTCTTCTTAACTTCAACAGCAGTGGCAATAAATAAAGTTTATCTTTCTCTCCTATACTAAAAAGTCATAACACTCCAGAAATCTCACAAAACTAGAAAACAAATAGTTTTGAGACTCTCAGAACACTCCAAGACTTTCACATTCATTCCCACAAGCTGTTAGCAATACCTAAACCATTCAAAATTTAAAATTATTTTATAATTATGGAGTTCAATGAGCAGTTATTGTTGAAATAGACATTATAAATCTATTTTCCAGTCAAAAAATAACAGCGCAATGAAATTTTTTTGAGAATGAGGTGTTTTAGATAAAAAGATTCACCAAGTACATGAAGAGCAAATGGTACATTCAGAAGGATCAGTTAGACTGGCAGGCAACCTTGGTATATATGAAGTCATCCTGCCCCAGGGCACCCCCGCATGCTAAGAAATATAGCCTCCACTTTACAGCCCATGAAACTGAAACTCAAGCACTGAGTAACTTGCTTGCATGACTTAAACACAGGGGATAGACCTGGAACGTAAACAGTCTGACTCAATGTCCTACATTTTGCCCTATCGTGCTGTCTCCTTTTAGTGAACAAACATTTTCATTTAGACTGCATTTTAGTCAATAAATGCTTTAAAACTGAAATAAATTTTAGATGTGGATGGCCTTTTAAAATAGAAAATATTGAACATGTTTTCTCTAATATCCCATATGTCTCTTTGTAACCCTCCAGATCAAGTTTCTTATTATTCCATTTGCTATAGTTGTATATTGTGTCTAACACAAACACTGCTTCTCATACTAGCTATACACACACACACACACACACACACACACACACACACACACACACAAAATGAGACCTTCAAGCTTGCCTTTATCTCTGGATAGGTGATAAATCATGTTGTTTAATTATTACATGTTTATTGAGACTCATAAAAATTTTGGAATAACCCAAAAATTCAGTTCTCTATATTAGGAGGGAAGTCTTTGAAATCACCCTTTTTAAAAAATATTTCATTTATTATTTTTATTTTTTATGTGTATGAGTTTGTTGCCTGCATATATGCAAGTGCACCCATGTTAAACAATGCCTGTGAAGCCAGAAGAGGGTGTCAGATCCCGTGGAACTGGAGTTACAGATGGTTGTTAGCTGCCATGTGGGTGCTGGGAATCAAACCCAGGTCCTCTGCGAGAGCAGCCAGTGCTCTTAACCGCTGAGCCAGCTCTCCAGCCCCTCTAAAGAGCTCCCTTGGTTTATTTCCATACCTCTAGTATTATAAGGCATTAAAGTTTCAGAAAAGAGGACTGGAGACAGAAAATCACTTCTAACTATGTGGAGAATGGCTGTAATTATACAGTTATATGGTTTTGTTTAGAATTTCTGATAAATTAAGTTCTAAATATAGACAGTAGCAATGATTTATGGAATAGATAGCATTTTCAATCTCTTACCCACCTGTTAGCATAAGCTGAAAATATTATTTGTTAAAGGTCATATTGTAACCTCTTATCCCATACAATAATCTGAAAACAACAGTCTGTACCTTCCTATAACAATAAAGGTCATCATCTGTGCATTTCCTGAATATCAAGCACTGCACTAGGATCTACGTGCTAAGAGTGACATTAACCCTTACTGCCAAGTAGCCCTACCCAGTGTGGGTCTTTTTGTTTTCTTCAAACCTCAAGAATGCCTATCACAGGAACCACAGTGAGAATAGTGCTTCAAAAGACTAGGCAATGTCTGACCCATAGAGTGGCCTGAAGATGAATATAATTTCATTCCTATATGGCAGAAAGAGGAAACTAAAGCTTGGAATGTTTATATAAGCAGCAGAAACAGCAGAAAAACATTTCTTAATCATTATGATAAGTTGAATCCAATATTTTCCTATAGAATGTTATTCAATCACACCTTAAAAATACATGTAAACAGTTCAAGTCAAACAAATTTAAAAATGCCCTAGATAGGTAGCAAAATCAAAACAACTCTGAATCAAAGCCTGTTTCTCAAGAGTGCTCCAGAGTAGGCAAAACCCAAGAGCGTTCTAAATCTACTAAAAGGTCCAGAATCTTCAAGCAAAAGAACTCCATAGGTTATGTTCCTCTTCCACTGACCCATGTCCATCTGAGTCATGCCTGACTAATGCATTTGATTCGTACAGTGTTATGGCTAACACCAAATTAGCAAGCCATCTTCTAAATGAATTTATAGGTTCAAAGAACTAATTTACCTCTCATCTATAGTCATAATGAATTTGAGCCTTAGTTGGAAATAACAATTGAAGACATTTAACATTTGCCTGGTATGTTAGCTTTCTTTCAGTAAAGCAAATGTCTTAGATAATCATAGTATTAACAGAAAAGGTTTAATTCACCCCATGGTTTCAGAGGTTCCAATGGCCTCATTGTTAGGGGCCTGTGTATAAAAAAGCACATCACAGCAGGAGAACATGGTACAGAGAAAGAGTTAATCTTGTGGCCATGAAGCAAAAGACCTGGGAAGAAGGGGTGGGGAATCGGTGGTCCCTTTAAGGACAAGAAATCAATGGTCTGAAGATCTCCCACTTGGCCCATCTCTAAAGGTTTCCATTAGCTCCCAATAGCACCAGACTGGAAGCTAAGTTTTCTGGCACATAGAGGACATTTGATAATCAGACCACAGCATTGGACAAACACACACACACACACACACACACACACACACACACACACTCATCATGCACAGCTTGTTTATCAACTTTCTCTAAGCCCAAACACAACTGTATTTATAAAGACAAAGCCGTAGAGAATATAACAGGACTCCAAGGTAGCTATGACCAGTGAGCTGTAGGATCCTGAGTATAGTTTCTGTAAGAGCAATCCATCAGAAGGTATATACCTGCACTACACCACCCTTACACAGAAAATTCTACTTCAGAATGTAGTGTGGCATCTTCCCATGGGTTGGGTGCTGGGGCAAAATGAAAAGCAGAAACTAAGAAACAGAAACAACCTAAATGTCCCTCAACTGATGAATGGATAACACAAACGAGAAAGACTTTCATGAAATTTGCAGGTATAACTAGAAACTTCCAAGGAGCTATTAGTAGCTGATCACTGCTGGGTGAGGGAGAGTTGGTCTTCTTTAAGAGAGGGATGCTAGATAGGTTGACCAGGCTCCAACGAATGAACTCATGCTGAGGAATATCTGGGCACACAAACTTGACTCAATAGGCCTTAACATATATGACAGAGTGCATGAAATCCAATGGGGGGCTATGAGGTTGCAGGTAGGAGAGGGGGGTCTAAATATGATTAAGTATTGTGTGAAGTGCACAAGAATTCACATATATATATATATATATATATATATATATATGCAAAAAGAAAATTCTACTTCAGCAGAGTGAAGACAGACCATTTCTGGCCTGTATGCAAACCCTTTGTTTCCTTCTTCACTAAATATTCGTTAAGTACTCACTCTAAATCTAATCACCAAGCTTACCATTAGATAATAGTATTGAAGTAAATAAGAAATAGTCCCTGTCCTTGGTCAGCAAGATGGCTCAGTGGATAAAAGCACTTACCATGCAAGTCTGACAACCTGAGTTAGATCCCAGTATCTTGTGGTAGAGGAGGGAACTGACTCCCAAAAGTTGTCCTCTGAGCTCCACATGCTCACCATGCCATGCATGAGCCAACACACACATACACACACACACACACACACACACACACACACATACACACATGATAATAAAAATTAAATTTGAAAAGAAACTGTCCCCGTCTTCAAGAAACTCCAAAGGATGAAGGAAAATATTAAAGATATATCAACTCTTTTTTTAATTTTCAAATTTTATTTATTTTTATTTTATGTGTATGTGTTTATTGCCTGCATGTACATAAGTGCACCCGTGTTGTGCAATGCCCATAGAGGTCAGAAGAGGCTGTCAGATCCCCTAGGATTGGAGTTACGGACAGTTGTTAGCTGCCATGTGGGTCCTGGGGTTCCAACCAGGTCTTCTGCAAGAACAACCAGTGTTCTTAACCACTGAGCCATCGCTCCAGCCCCAAAGACAGATAAATTCTTAAATGGAAAATGCTAACAAAAATATGAACAAAATGCTGAGCAAAATTCCTGTCTGTGTATGGGACAGGATATTAGGGAAAGACTCATAGAAAGCAGGCAATAGCATCTTGGGAGTTTGCTTGGCTGAGAAGCAAGTGAGACCAAGCTGCTTTTTGATGCATAATTAACTAGAAGAGAAAGTGTGGAAATTTTTTTCTAGGTCTCATTATATTTCTGCTTTGTCCTGTCTTGATTATATTTTCTTTGAGTTTAAATTAAGTAATCAGAAAAGATTCACTGGGCTGTTATTTGGATGGAAGTGGGATTCAGGTTCAGTTAGAAGTTACTGCTATTTTTTCAATGTTTCTAGGTCCATTGAAAAAATCAGACACAGCATCTTGACTTTTCAACATTCATGTGAAAACTTGAGATTCTTTTCTTCCAAAAAGTACAATGTAAAGGTCACAATTAAATTAAACATCAGCACTTGTTAATATCAAGTTGATAGATACTCACCGGAAAATGAAGTTCCTTCCCCCAGCCAGTGGCAGCTGGTGAGACTTTACGTGTTCCACGTTGTTGCACCACAGCAACACAGAAGTCATCATAAAATGCAAAATGATTACCTAGCCAATGACCTCTGGGATCTTTCCCAGTAAACTCCAAGACCTGAACTATATGTTAAACAATGTCAGAACAGATCTGAATTACCATGGTATCGCAGAACTCTAGAGCTATCTACCTCCAAAGGCTGATCCACTCCTTTATTATAGCACAATAGTGTGCTCAGGAGTCAATGTTCTCACAGCTTAAAGTAAGATAATGACAATAAAACATATGATGATGGGACAGGGGACTGCAATCCATAAACTTAAGTGTGCTGTATTAGCTGCAATGTTAGCTGTTCACAGACTTGACCAAAGATGAGTCTGGGGCTATCCCTGAGCACAGCTGCTCCATCATCTTTTTCTCTGCCTGATCAACAATCTGCCACAGTCCAGCCAACAGAGAAAGAAACTGACTCTTTCCATAGATATTTGGATGACATAAGGCTTGATTTCTCTTTCTACAGCTAACCCTTATGTTCATGCAACCTCTAGACCTGTCAACAATAGATGTGTGAACTCAATTATACAAGTTCCCAGTCCTCTGATTTGGGTTCCCACTCAGAAAGGTTGGCAAAAAGCATTTTTCCACTCTGCCATCTCACACTTATTACAGCTCAAAACAAAACCATCACACCAGAAGAAATATTGACCAAAGTCCACTTACTGTTCGTTCAGAAAGGTTGCCACCCCAAAACTGCTGGCATTCACCTTTGCTGACAGAGACACTTTTTGTAAGATGTAACATTTGCTGTACGTCTAACTGGAGACTTTGATTTCTGATCATATCCTAAAGTCAAAGACATACACTTACCCCATCAGAACCTAGGAGCAATGATCTCTTATTGTCCAGTTCCAAATCTTCAAACTAAAACAGCAACCAAAATTGTCCAGAACAGCTCTTTACAGCCTACATGCTTCCTCAAACACCTGGGAGCTGGCAGGACAAGGTGCTATGTACTGATAGGAAACGATGTAAGTGACAAATGAGCAATGTCTAATTATTCAGGCATTGCTTTGATTCAGAGACAAAAGCAACAAAGCGAGAGGTCAGGATGAAACTCCATCTCTTCTAACCCTATTGTGTCTGCATACCGCAGTACATATTAATGTAACATCAAACCCTATTTTTAGACTTCTGCAACTCCAGAGGCATAAATCATTCCTGTGCCACAAGTCACCTTTGAGTTAGCAATGCCAAGTTTAACGTTTTGCAAGATCCTATAACAATGGAATTGGAAGCAAGTGATATTTAGAATGAATAGTGATAGGTTTCATAGAATAAAATTATCCTAAAAATAGATTGAGTGAATTTATTAAGTAATAATTAAAAGAAAATGTGATAAACATGCCACTTAGCTAATCCCATCTTCACAATAGTTTTTGACTGTTGAATTTGGAGTGCTGTTCTTCTGCAGGAAAAAAAAAAATGCTAATCACATGGTCTTTGTTTTCTTTTTCATAATACTGACTAATCCTTGGTGATTTTAGCCACCAGAGTTCTCTGGGAAATGTATGCCTGATTAAAGAAAGAGAGAAACAACACAACTATAGGACAATCTGGTCAAAGTGACCATTTTTATAATAATCTACATCCATCATTAAGGAAATAGAATTAAAAAGGAACTCTTCCAACCTAGAAACCCTCTGTCCATAGAGATAGGAAGAAAGAAAACATTTTTATTCTTGAACAAGCATGAAACCAGCATGTGCTGTACATCAAAAGCAACCTGCTAGGAGATACAAAGACTGAAAGAACTCACATTGTTATATAGCCAAGAAAATATTAATAATTACGTACACATTTCAAGATAAGCAGTAACAAGTCATCCAGTAAGAAGATTCTGTTACACACATTTCATCCTAAATTTACCTGATAGCTGGAGTGACAGCTGTGTTAGCTAACTGATTTTATTGAGAGCAGAAACAAGCTTCTCAGAGACAGGAGATAGTTGGAGAATTTGGCTCAGTCCTCCCCTTTGAGCACCTTAGCTCCTGTTAGACTCAGAGAGAGAGAGAGAGAGAGAGAGAGAGAGAGAGAGAGAGAGAGAGAGAGAGACAAGGGACACAGCCAGGGGAACTACAAAGAGGGGGGGGGGGCGCTCTGGGGGGAGGCATAAAATACCAATGCCAAAGGCAGCTTACAGAAGGAAGAATTTATTTGGGCTTATGGTTCCTGAGGGATAAGAGTTCACCATGGTGGGGAGGCATGACAGCAGAAGGGGGTCAGAGAAGAAAACAGAGAACTCACATTTTCAAGCACAAGCAGGAGGCAGAGAGAGAGAGAGAGAGAGAGAGAGAGAGAGAGAGAGAGAGAGAGAGAGAGAAACTGGAGCCACAGCCAGGGATGCTACAAACGGATGGTAGCCAAGCTCTAGGGGAAGTCATTTCTAAGTTTCAAAGCTGACAAAAGGCCCATCTGGTTTTCAAAAGGATTTATATAAAGAAGAAAGCACTTACAGGTTTTCTAAGGTAAATACTGTAAGAAAAAGGAATGAGTTGTTGTTTCCTTTGTTTTCAACAGGAAGGACTTAGCCTCTTATTTTTAACTTTTATTGTTCTTACTCCACACAGGTTCCGTGTGATTACCATAATGCAAACATCTTTATAGAAGACATGTGACTACAGTAAGTCCCTAAGAGAAAAATTCAAAAGCAAAAGAGAGGTAAACTAAAATGATAATGGTTTCTTCACCATTAAATCAGTACAAATTAATACGTCATGCCAAACCACATACATTATGGACTGCAATGATTATTGATAATACAGTTCACCAGGGGAAAAGCAAATTCTTAATAGGCCTTTGTTTTCCTGCCCATTTCTGACAGGAATGATGATTTCATTTTTAATTTGTTCAAAAGTAAATTTACAATGATAACCAAAGGGAAACAATTTGCTCCCTCGTATGCGATTATCTGCATAATCATTTACCATTAAAAATGTATTATATTGAGTACAAGGGGGAGCTCTGCATTTATCTAAATAATGCATGTCACCCACAAAATACAAAATGCATAACAGAGATAAGTTAAATGTCAACTTACCAAAATTCCAAATCAGTCCTACAATATGTATTGGCTGATGATGCATTCCAGACAGTTCAAACTTTTTAATGAACTTTCTACCTGTATACAGTGATTTTCCACTAAGTGCTCTGATAAAGCAGCATCTAACATTAGCATTAAGAGGGATGTGTAATACCAATCGATATCCAAATAAAACAAAACCACCAGAAGTCAGAAGGGATGATGCAGAGAGTCACGCTTTCTGATGAGACCTTTAGAGGGCAACATCAAAAGGAGCCATCCAGCAGCGGCTGCCGTTAGTAGGTCACACACAAGGCTTACAGAGGTGCTATCACAAGTTCCTATTTAATGAAAAAAATAAGCACAATCTTTGTTCTTGCTAAATGCAATGATAAAAAGAAGTATCATAAGGAAAAGAACAAAGGTTTAATGAGCACGCTGAGTCCCCAATTCAGATATGACACCCAAAGTTTTCTGGCTTCTTATGTTTGGGAAGATGGAGACAGAAGGGAAAAATTGCTTCAAATTCCTGACTTGAATTTTTACACTGTCAAATCTGATGTGCTTGGCAAATTAAAAGAAAGCTCAAGAGAACCGCTAAAGATGACATTCGGCCTGCTTGCTGAAAAGCCATAGAGTAACAGTAAACTTTTCTTCAGTGTATTCTCCTTTAATGTACATGAACACAGAAGCTGTCTGTTTCTCTAGTACTAGCCCCTAAGATCCCACTGTGAAGACAGCTGCCTTCTTTGCCTTTCAGCAAATTAAAAGTTAAAATAGCTGCACTGTCAGGAGCAGAGGCAGCAATTGAGTCTTGTGGAAGAGCTTGGTTTTGCTGCAGTACTGTTCTATTTCCACTGGATCGCAGCTACCTTTTGACTTTAGCAGGGTCAAGAGATTCCTGCCCTTCCTTCACCGCCCTCTGCCAACCCTTCATTGGTCCCCTTTGAATGACAGAGGTCAAGATCAAATCTCTAAGGAGAAAAGTTCTGCTTTCTCAGTGTTCCTCAGACATTGATTTTTGCTTTCATATTCTTATCCTGCTAAAATCTACCTACACCTGCCCCTGGAATAAAACTAATAAAAATGAAGAGCAAAACAGAAATTTGAGTTACTTTCCAACTTGGGAAAATTTGTAAAATATTTCTTATATTTTCCAGAATAAAAAAGAGGTTGATTCGTAGTTAATAAATCTACAAGAATAAGAGAAAAAAAGAGACATAAGCCAAGGAATTACCAAACAAGAGCTCAAATAAATTCTATCAGAGTCTTTTAGTTTGCTTTTCCTTCTTTTTTCCAAGGAAACCAAATCTTAGGTCAAAAATAACAAGAAAGTAGTGAATTCTGAAGGATTTTTTTGAGGCCATGTTTTCTTAATTTTAATTTAGTCGATTGTGGTTTAGGCATCTGAAGCCTAAGTTTGCATTCGATTTGCTGTTGTATTTATTTTTAGGATTCCTGTAAGTGGAAACGAGCTAGGACGGTTTTCTTAAGGTTAGCATTCAGAAAGGAAACTAAACTAGGGAACCTGGAGAAGAGTCATTTCCTCAGGACGAACCTCTCAACTCTCTCCTCAGAGCAGATTCTCAGCAAACTCCTCCTCCCTCGCTTAGCAACAAAAGTTTTTTCATTCCAGTTAAAAATTTCCTGGATGAACAAAATAAGAATAACACTAAACACACAAGACTGTAGTGTTTACTGTTATCTTTAGCACTTGCTGGAGACCATTAAGAGTATCCCCCCCCCCCCCGCCCCAGGGGGGTTGGGGGGTGGAGAGGTGGCTCAGCGGTTAAGAGCACTGACTGCTCTTGCAGAGGATCCTGGCTCGATTCCCAGCACCGAACAGTCGGCTCGGAACAGTCCTTGACTCCAGGTCCAGGGGAATCCAACGCCCTCTTCTGACCTCTGCAGCACTGCACTACACGGGTGCATTCACATACATGCAGGTAATACACTCATACACATAAAATAAAAATAATATATATATTTAAAAAAAAGACTACCTTCCTATTCTGCTTCAGAAGCTGTGGAAGGAAGACTCTTATTTAAGGATTCATTCTTAGGGCTCAAGATATAGTTTCTTATGCTAGGTGCTCAAAGCCCAGGGTTCAGTCCCCAGCACCAAAAACCAACAAAAATTTGTTCACAGTCCATCCTTGACTTTTCTTCATTCAGTCATTCTTTCTTTCTCTCTTTCTTTTCTTGGGGGGGGGTATTCTCTCTTAGCTATAATTTGTAATTTGTTTCTGTATGAAGACATTTATCACATAGACATTATTTGTAATGTGCAAGGAAATTAAATTGTTCAGGAATGAAAAATCCATAATGCCTAAATAATTGAAGGTACTTTGTTAAGTCAACCAAGAACAACATTTTAAAACACGGGTCAAGGTATTAAAAAAAAAAAACTTCCAATTTGTTAAACTTTCAGAAATAATAAAAGTTAATTCCATCACCAAACACATTAATTAAAAGTGATTCGATTTAAAATCCACAACCAGGCTGCCACGTTGTGCTTGTGTTCCCACTTACCATGAAAGCGAAGTCCAAAATCCAAGTTCAAATATCTGCTATGGATGAGCGTCCATCTGAAACCAGAGCCTATGCCTCTGACAGTCACCTTCATAGTGTCCGGCATACATACACACATACAAAATCACCATGGTCATTGCACAATTGCTTTTCTTGGTATAATTCATAACACTAAGCATCTCCAAAGACTTCTCCAAGAATGGGTAATCACTAATTACTAATAAGTAATTTGGCATAGAGCCTAATGGGGCCATATTCTAAGTTACTGGTTTTATTTAATTAAAACTTGGTTGACCTAATTATGAATTAATTAAAATATTGTGTAACTTTTTTGTCATTTAGGCCAAGGCTAATTCCTAAAACTAAAAGAGTACATTTCTTGTAAAATATTTTCTCCACTTTCTTTGATTAAGCCTTCACTATAATGTAGGTATTTTCTATTTTAATTCTGAGCCCACAGGAAAAGCTAGTAAGATTATCCTGACTGCAGCATTATCAAACCGGGAGCGAGAGGAGCCACCTTCCCAGGTGCGCCGTGTGTCCGCCTCCCTTCTCGGTCCCCATATCAATGTTTGTATATCAGATCATCTTCGTGTTTCTGCAGAAGGCCAGTTCTGACTTTTTTTTCTATTTATGACAGCATATTAAAAGAGCTATGGTAAGTTTGGGGGGTTCTTTCTGGTTTTTTGTGTTTTTTTTTTTTTGTTTTTTTTTTTCCAGTTCTGGAGTCTCTAGCCTTGAATCAGGCCATGGTGCAGCTTCTCTTTCTCAGTCCTGTTAGCAGAAGCCATTGTATCTACACTAAAATATACAGACTCCACAGTATCAACTCCAAATCACAGACCCTGAATCCAAGTGCACAAAATACTAGTTTCTGTATATTTATGTTTCCATAACTATGTGATGGAAACAACATCTTATTTAAAGAATCAGTGGGTTAAATAAATCAAAAAGGAAGACATGAAATTGGGAGGGAGATATGAAAGGGGCAGGGCTCCTGGAGGGGGGGATGAGATCAAAGTGGATGTGATCACGATACATTGTACACACATATGAAATTTTCAAAGAACACATTTTTGGGGTTTATTTATTTTTATTCTATTTCTATGAGTGTTTTGTCTGCATCTATGTAAGTGCACTGTGTTGTGCAAAAAGCCGATGGAGGCTAGAAGAGGGCATTGGATCCTCTGAAACAGGGTGGTTGATAGTCACCACATAGGTGCTGGAAATCGAACCCAGGTCCTCTGAAGGAGTAGCCAGTGCTCTTAACCACTGAGCTATCACTCCAACCCCTGAATAAGTGTTGTTTTTTTTTAGTAATAACAAAAAAGGAGCATTCCTGCCACTTTCATACCTATGCCCTAGAGTCCAATTTCAGTCATATGGAGAAGGCTTAATTGTACAAAGGCACAGGAATCTTTGCACTGAACTCCAGTTATTTACTATTGTACCATTCAGACATCAATTTCCTTTCCTGATCTTGATTGCTGGCACTTATTGCATAATGCAATTGACAGAGATTTGGAGATAATAGCAATTTTTTGTTGTTGTTCTATGAGACAGGGTCTCCCTGTAGCCCCAGCTGGCCTGGAACTCGCTATGCTGGCTTCCATCTCACAGAGATCCACCTGCCTCTGCCTCCCAAGCACTGAGATTAAAGGCATGCACCAGCAAGCCAGGCAGCATTTACCAATTTAATATAACATTTTCCTTCTAATTTGTGATCCTTACTTTTATGTCTTGTATATTTGTGAGGTGCAGACTGTATGTTGCATATGAAACAGGGCCTGGAAAACAGCAGGCACTCATTATAAAACTCAGGCAGAGAATCAGTCACAGAAAAGGATGCTGTGAGGGACTGAGCTGTGTTCCTCCTGGATTCACATGTTGAAGTCCCAGGCCCAGTGCCTTAGAATGTGATTGCTTTGGGAAACAGGTCTTTAAGTTGGTAACAAGGAGCTTGCAATGAAGTTATTGGAGTGACTGTCATCCTTAGGAGAAAAGGAAACAAGGAATGCAGCAGAGAGGAAAAACTGAGGACAAGGGGAGAAAACGGCCACCAGCAAGCCAAAGTCTCACATTTGCCTGCACCTTGATTTTTGGATTTCTGGATTCCAGGTTATGTGAAAATATGTTTCTCTTGCTCAGTATCGCCTAATCTAGTGTTTTGTTATGGCAGCCCTAGCAATCTAAAGCACAGGTGAATATATAACTAGATTCCATTACAAAGTAGTGTATCCAAATTCTAAAGACTGTCAGTTCATTTTGTAAGCTGAAATTCATAGCCTTCTTACTGATTTGTTCTCCTGTTTGGATTTTGTATAAAGCCCCATTATATTTATATTGTATTACATTTGCAATAATTCACAATAGAATTTGCTACCCTAAAACGGGATGGTTCCAATTTTATTCTGAATAGCACTGTGTATTTTAGAAAAGAAATGAGTCTTTGGATATTCAATATTTAGATCTGTAATTCTACTACATATCAAGAATATTCAGCTTAAGACCCTATGTGTTCCTAATAGATGTGTTTAGGAATTGTTTAAATGCTCAACAATTCAAATATTTCAAGTATCTTTACGAGCTTCAAATACTTTCATGTTAAACACTGGTCTTAGTTTTTCCTTAGAAAGTAAATGAAATATAATTAAATTCTTCACCAAAAAAAAATGAATGGTTCCTATATTTCCTTTTCATATAATAAACACAGATAATACAGGAGTGAGGGCTTTTTTGTTGATGTTGTTTTTTAATGTGTGCATGTATGTGTGTGTGTGTGTGTGTGTGTGTGAAGTAGGTAAGTGTGTGTGTTTGTATGCAGGCCAGAAATCAGCATCAGGTATCTCCCTTGACTGAGCTCCACCTTATTTTTTGTGACAGGATCTCTCACTGATCCTGTAGGTCATCAATTCAGCTAAGTTGGCTGGCCAATGAGCTCCAGGAATTTGTCTATCTCTTCCTCCCTAGCAATGAGATTACAGGCTATGTTGCTTTTTACATGAATGCTGGGGGTCAAACTCAGGTCCTCTCAAGCTTGTAGGGAAAGCACTTTACCGACTCCCTAACCTCTAATAGTAAGTTTTCCATTTTTAAAATTTTTTTCATTTTATTTATTTTTATATATGTCAGTGTATGAGCACATGTGTGCATGTGTGTGGTTAGGCATGCACAAACACGCACATACACATTATTTTAAAATGAAAAATAAAACCTTTTAAAAGAGGGGAAGCATGAAGGTGATTTCCCTAACAACTAAGTACCTCCACGTCCCCCATCAAGTCATATTTAGAGATCTATTTTTACTAATTCAACAGAGAGAGAGAGAGAGAGAGAGAGAGAGAGAGAGAGAGAGAGAGAGAACAATGGCAGGCAATCGTTTCTCCACGTACCCATTTCCATTTTCTGTTTTTGCATTCCTGCTGTGATTGAATTTGTTTTAACATTATTTTAAACTATTTTGAGTACTACTTTAAAGTGAATGTGAATCAACCTCTACCTTATAGACAAATAGGTCACAACAGAGAAAAGGACACACCGGGAGACGAGCTGTCAGTGATCCACTATCTCCACAGGGCTTGTGTCTTGTTCCAGCCTCCTCATCCTAACACTTCTCATCTGTGAGAAAAGTCAGGACTTTAGACATTTAAATCACTGAATACATACCTATCAAAAACCTACTTGGAGCAAGGCGCTGCACTAGATATTAAGCAAAGCAAACTTTGATCCGTAGTATAATCAGGAGTTATAAGTAATTCAAACCTGCAACCAACTATGACGTTGTATGTTGAAGTAGCCACAGAGGTTGGTGCAGTTCCATCATTGTCTTTGATTACCAAGCAACTCCCAGGATACGGTGTATCTGTTTCAGTGGTCTCAATAAATAGACACTTTTTGTTTTCTTTCTAAAGTATCCATTTAACAATTTGATGATACCTAAAATTTAGACTAGAAATAGTCAAAACTGGTAAAAGCCATTAGGTAAACTCCATTTACAAGCATGCTCTGAGACACACTGAAACAGAAGATAAAATAAATTCTAACCAAGAAATGGGGAGAAAATAAGAAACAGTCTTTCCAAACTCTTTCTGTAGTATGTACACTCGAACAGCCTTGCAGCGTAGTCGGGCACCCAAGAACAAATCCAGGTTGGTTTTGGGTTCCCAGCTTGCTCAGAACTATGAAAAGCACCATAGAAAGTGAGAAATTTTTTTTGAAGATTGAAGATTTGTTTTGTTTTTATTTACATGTACTTGTGTATGTCTCTGTGTTTGCCATGTGTGTGCAGGTGCCCTTGGTGCCCAGAGAGGTTGTCAGATGCCCTAGATTGTGAGACACCTAATTTGGGTGCTGAGGGTTGAAACTGGTCCTCCTCAGAAGCAAGTGTTCTTAACTACTGAGCCATCTCTTCAGCCCCAGTAACGACATTTAAATTTTTTGATTTATTTATTTTTATTTTATGTGTCTGAGGGTTTTTTTTTTTTGTAGGTAAGTACACCCGTGTCGTGTGTGTATGTGTGTGTGTGTGTGTGTGTGTGTGTGTGTGTGTGTTTGCACCCATGTGTGCACTGCCCACAGAGACCATAAGAGGGTATCAGACCCCTGGAACTAGAATTACAGTCAGTTGTTAGCCACTATGTGAGTTCTGGGAACCAAACTTGGGTTCTCTGGAAGAGCAGCCAGTGTTCTTAACCTCTGAGCCATCCCTCCAGCCCCCAGTGATGACATTTTTAGTGCTCACTTAGATCCTCTACTTTCCGGTCTCCCTTCTGTTTGTCTTCTAAGCCCTTATTAGGCCACCCACCCCCACTGGAGTATCCTATCCCAGGTTTTCTTTTCCAGTAGGGACATTATAATTTTTTAATTTATAAATTCACCTTATTGATTTAGTTCAGTTAATAAGAAGCGATAAGTTGCACAGCAAGAGAAAGTCTGCCCATCTTGTTTACCACAATACCTTTACACTTAAAATATCTAGAATACACTTAAAGTATACAGAACACACTGGGTGCTCAAAAGTGCTATACTAGATGATAATGAGAGGTGATGAGTGGAATGCCCCTTTTCCCTCAACAGTTGGATCGCTCTTTTAGTTCCAGTTCCATCTAAAAGGCCGAGGAAACATCTGCGTGGCTGCATTGTGCTAGCAATGAACGTGCTGGAAAGGAAAGACAGGATGGAAGCTTCCTTACATGAGGACTCTAGTCCCTTCATTGGGAAGATCTGGGTGGGAGGTTCTTGTTTTATTGCAATGAGAAAGACATTAAGGACTCGTGACATAGTAGAAGAACAAAAAGACACCCCGCCCTGGGTTCCCTATCATGTTACTAAGTGACACACAGACATGGCCTGCCCCATTCTCATCCATGGGTGATATTCCTGACCCACCTTAACACTAACCTAACCACCTGTTCAAGTCCCTGAATAGTCCGTCCAGTGATTTGTTTTTCCAGAAAGATGTATCAAGAGGTGGGGAGGCATTTTGCCTCCTTTTATTCCTTCCTCTAGGACAGGACTCATGAACCCAGAGCAATATCTGGTCAAAAGTATCTTCTCACCTTTTTAATACAAAGGGATGAGCTTTCTCCCAGTTTTTATAACACCTAAAAGAAAGAAAACAGGAAGTTGCTTCAAGAACAGAATTGAAGATGTTGCTACTTCTGTCCCTCACAGAAGCTATGTGGCTTTTCTCTGGGAAAGGGCATCAAAATTTAGGTGTGACTTATTTAATAACAACAGACAATTGCCACAGTATGTTTATATGAACGGCTTCCCAAGACAAGAAATAACTGTTTCTTGGTCTTGTCGTGAAAGAGTTTTTGTTTAGAGTTTTTGTTTTGTTTTTTATATTTTAATTGAATCTCTGTGACATGATGGTGTTTATGAAACATGCAGCAGAAGTTCTTACTGTCCCCAACTTTCTGTTTGAAACAAGAAAGAATGAATGTGAAAGACAGGAGTCAGAAGGGTGATGAAGGCAGTATGCCCCAACCTCACAGAGCTCATATTCTGTCCATGGTACAAAACAGCCAGAAACTGTGCTGACCCTGCAGACACAAGCAGGACCACTGAATTCCAAGGCAAGTGTCACTTTTTCTGAAATGAGTGTCACCACTGTTTCCTTCTGAAATAAGAGAGACTTCTATCTGATCAATGCCAATAATCAGCCTGTGAAGTTAGCACAGTCTTAAAGCAGATGACCGGTCACACCGTTCTTTGCTAACAAAAGACAAAGGTCCAGATGAGATCCAATATTATCCCGGCTGAAAACCTAATGAAGCATTTCTGAACTTGAAAACATAGGGTGATTCTCTTTGTGTTTGTGACACTCTCGCTCTGAAGTAATAAGTTACCGACGGGGTCTCAAGAGCTGTAGGCACTCTTAAGTAGATGACATTTTATCCCATTTAACCTTTCCAGCTTCTTGTTGTCAGGACTATTATGATCATCCCATTTTATAGATGAGGGAAATAGGAGATAATAAGGTAAGTAGACTTCTCCTAGGACACACAGCTGTTTTTGGTGTACGCTGCCTTATTACATAGTCCAACGTGTATGAACTGTGCACACTAGCTCTTCATAGAGTCCCCTCAACAGAGAATGCATAGTTATAACATACAAAGGGTCAGAAACCCCTTCCTAAGTGCTAGGTACAACGATGAGCACCAATCACATAGGTTTGATGCAATCACCCCTTCAGCGTGTGCACTGTACAAACAGCCTGACCCCACATGGCAACACATCAAACCACAAACCTGTTTTCTCAACGTGTTTCTTACGTTGCCTTTCCATGTGAAAGCCCTCACCTTTCTCCTGCCCTCCACTGCCCTCCCTTTCTCTTTCCTCTCCTCGCTCCTCCTTTCTTTTCTGTACCTGAGACCAGTCGTCATTCAGCACCTATTATCCTTAAAGCCTTCCTAGCTTTTTCAGTCACAAGATTTATCTGCATACCTCTTCTGCGAGCAACCACTTGATGTTCACTTTGTGTGCACGCCAGGCTGCTGCTTCGCACTCAATATTTCCTGTTTGTCAAACACAATCATTTACTCAGGTGCATTGAAGTTCATAAAGTTCATGAGGAACAGAAGGCAGTTTTGATTCTCTCTCTCCCTGCATATTCCCCTCCATACACATAGACATGTACACACACACACACACACACACACACACACACACACACACACACACACACACTGCACATCATAAAGTACTTCATGTTCAATAAGTACTGTTTGGAAAGTTGGTGGAATAATTGATTAATCTATTGCACAAACATTCACCTCAGTCTAAAAATCCTCCACGTTTCTACCTCAGACATAGATGCACAGTGTGGGGGCCTGTGTGGTAATGGACTGAGGAAGGGAGTAAAATAGACTTGTACTGGGTAATCATCCTAAATATAAAAATCACCAGAAATGGAAATGTATAAGGATTCAATCTGAAAAGTTTTAAAGGGAGAAGTGGATAACTTAGAAAGTAATGAAAAAAACTTGTTTTATGCATTTAGTATGAAAGTACCTTCTTGAATCTGAAAATCAAATGCTGCTCTCCATCAGGTCTGTCATTTCCCTTCAGGTGTGATATATCTTTCACATTTCAAGGCTGTCTTAAGACAGGAATGACTAAGGCCTCCTCAGCTTTACTACTTTCTTCTACTTTTTCTCTAACACGCACACTCTCCACACGACCTGATCTCTCCTCCACACCCCACAAATTACTTTTCAGATTGATTTCCACTCCAGTCATCTAACTAGCTCCTGAAATTTGTTCATGAACTTGAGTGCCCTCTGCTGGTTATGAGACAGCAATGCAAGCGCCTCTGCAGAACGGAAGTCAGGAGGCTCATTGTCCATAGAAAATTCTCCTGTTTAAAACGTAAACTCAATAGTCAGCAAATGTAACGTTTTGGAAACAGCGAAGAGTCAAGACTTGGATAAGTTGCAAACGAAAATCAAGACAAGAGTTTTTTAATGCCTGTTTATTCCTATCTGTAGCAGAATAATAGAAACAGCAGGGGGAGACAAAAGAATCACAGAAATGCTACAAAATCATGCAGAAGAAAAGTTGTACAAGAAACAAAATTGGTTTACATATGTATTTTCCAGAAGCAAATGCAAATGAGAATTAGCACAGGTTATGTAAGCTCTTGAAGTAAGGTTCCTAAAAAGAAAAGATAGCGAACTAATATTATTGAAGGAACACAAAGAAAAACTGTTGATAACAGCCAACCTCACAGTATCGAAGATATTGAGGTTACACCGTCTCTCTCACACATACGAAAAAACCCTTAAAATCACAAAGTGCTTTTCATATTCACTAAAGACAACAGAAATATAACATGTTAAAGTGGAAATAGTAGCTATTGATTCCTGTTAAAAGGAAGCATTTCTCATTTAATTGATTTGATTCTTATTATAAAAGAGGTGCTTAAATTGATCTAAAACAAACCACCAGACCAAGAAAAGGAATGAAAATAGATCTAAAATCTTTAAAAATCTAAAAATTATATAGTATGATCTGTAATTTTTTTTCATTAGATGAGCTAGTATTCTGCATAAATATACCTTAAATCAGCCTCAACATGATGATGTGGAAGAATTCAAGCAACTGAACTTGAGTTGTGGAACGCCACAGCTTAGAAACTGAGAACCTAAGCTTTTCTTTCTAGAATCCCTCATGGCAGAATCTCAAACCACTGGTGTAATCAGTCCACCTGCCTTCCCCATTGCCAAGTTATGAGTTACCACAGAGTAAATCAAGATGCTAAACCAGCATCAGTCCAGTGCAAAATGAAAATGTGGGGCCCTTTGTTCAAAAAGCATTAAAATTTTTAATTAAATTTTGAGGTTAATATTTTTCCTAGTGTATTAGGATCTGAATCATGGAAAACCAGCTGGTTTTCTGCAGGAAACTTGGCTTTTAAAATGACAGCAAAGCAGGAAATCAAGCAAGTAAACCCTTCTATACTTGGTCCTTCCAAGCATAGCACCCTTGATACCAATTAGATCATATGTTCATGAAGCTGGCCCTGCTCCTGCCCACGGTTGATGGAAGGCTAGTGATAATATTAACTTCAAGGGTCCAATCTCCATCCTTCAAAGACAAACATACCTCCCTCAAAGAATATTGCAAAAGTGACTTCTTTGCAAAAGTGACTTCATTACTAAAACAATGATTCAAGTTAGTTCCCCCAAATACATGTTGGATGGTGCTAATAGGCCATATATATGTTCTGTCCATCCAAGTTTAGTTTCAAAGACAGAGTATGTATTTGTAGAGCTTAATTTACTCATGCATATTTTTATAATGTCTTTTCCTCTGAAGAGCCATACTTTACTTTCTATCTTTTCTTAATATAATACTTTTAATTCATTGAGAATTCCATACAATGTGTTTTGATCATCTTTACCCCCAACTCCTCCCTTTCTACTCTTCCCAGATCCACCCCCCTCCTCCCCACCCTGAGCTGGCTCTGTATGTGGCCACCCACTAGAGCGTGGTCCACCTGCCGGGGGCCACACCCTCAAAGAAAACCGACTCTCCCTCTTCCAGAAGCTACCAGCTGCCAATATTTCCTCAGCTAGGAGTTGGGGCCTGCCAGCTCATCCTCCCTTTATGCTAGAACATCAACTGACTTGATCTCATGCAGGCCCTGTGCAGGCAACCACAACTGCCATGAGTTCATGAATGAAGCAGTTCTGTCACATCCACAAAACATTGCTTTGATCTGGTCCTCCCTGACCTCTAAATCCTAACAGCCTTTTTGCCCTTCTTCTGAGGTGGTCTCTGAGTTTTGGGAGAGAGGGTGATACAGATGGCCCCTTTGTACCTGAGCACTCCACTGACATCTATTCTCTGTACTTTGACCAGTTATGTTTCTCTGTTAACCATCATCCACTGCACAAAGAATGTATCTGATGAGGTCTGAGAACTGCACTAATCTATGGATATAGAGATACAAATTTAGAGGGCAACTTGATACCATGTCCATTGAGCAGAATAATAGCAGTACTTTCACCCCTGGGTCTGTGACCTTCCTAACCATGGGTTTTTGAACAGATTTACAGTAGCAGGCATGAGTTGCCCATAGTGGAGTAGCCCTTAATCCAATCAGAAAGCTATTGTGTACTCCCATAACACTTGTGCTACTATTACACCCATGGGCATATCCTGCCACACCAATCATTATTTTAGTTCACAGTGTTCACAACTGGGTAAGACTGTTGATGACCTTTTTCCCCTCATAAGGGCTATACAATTTAAATGGTTAAAAATGAACTTTCAGAGTCAAACTCCTTAGACTTCCACCATTGATCACCTGTATAACTTAAGAAACAAATTACTTAAACCTTCTAAGTCTCTCTTCAAATTTTCTGTCTTCGAAGTCTCTATTTCTAATAGCCAACAATAATACCACTTCTCATAACATATATTGAAGTGTTATTTATCGAAAGTTTAACCTAGTGCTTAACAAAAAGAAGCATTTAATTTAATTCAATTTAATATTAGATGCTAGAATCCGAAACATGAAAAACCAGCTGGTTGAGAAACTAGCCATTTAAAATTCCAGTTGTGTGAGCCAATATTGGTAGTACATGCCTTAGGATCACATGTTCAAGGCCACCCTGTGCTACATACTGAGTTCTAGGTACCAGCCAGGGATACAGAAAGCATGTTTGGTATAGCCCCCACATTTACCATGTTTTAAAGGTCTTCATTCATTCATTCATTTATCATTTATTCATATACACATATTGATTATCTATTCTGTGATAAGCACCATGCCAGATAGTAAGAACATAAAGATAGAAAAGATTGTGTCTACTTCAAATGGACTCACCAAACCAACCTTTGCATGAATTATTTTAATATAACATACCAAATGCAAGAACTATTGACAATTATCCATGAATCACTCCCATTTTCTATGTTCTAACACATTACTTGATATTTCTTCTCAAATCAGGTGTTTCTGAATATTTGCTTGCCAAATAGCCTTATAAAGCAGAGATGCTGTCTCTTTCCACAACAGAGGGAAGATTTGTTTTCTCACAAGGATAATACAGATAGTATGTCTTTCCAGGGCAAACTTAGAGCAGACTGTATAACAATCTTCCTTTGTAAACTGAGGTTTCCAAAAAGTTTAAGAATCCTTAATTGTGTCATAACCACTGCATGTGCATAACCAAAGGGAGGAGACACTCTGTGCAGAGGGCACACAAGTATGAGACAGCATATTAGGGTTTCTATGAGTAAACAATGCGACAATGCTGACAGGTAAGGAAGCACACTGTAAGTGAGCCATGTAAGGGTAGAGCCTTGGAAGACTTCATTTGTCACATGGAAACTGTCCTCATAATAACCATTTAGCTAATAATTCCTCACTATTATCCTCTGAAAATGCTATGCCAGTTTTGGATAAATCTTTTTATTTTCTGTAAGCAATATTTATTCCCTTATACCAATGAAAAGTCCATCAAATAAATACACTGTACAACTTGATAGTACTGGTGCATTTATGTCAAGAAATTAAAGATACCAGTTTTCATGACTGACCAGGTTTTAGTCAGAAAGCATCATATGAATTTGAACTAAGGATCACACTTGGATGAACCACAACATTTTTAAATGCGAGGAAGAGAAAGAATCAGTCTATGATTTGCATAAATGCAGCAGTGAGTTCAAGTATTAGACATTCCTGAAGTTCAAGAATTAGATATGGTTCAAGTTCTCCCTTTATTTTATCTAATGCTATACTATCAGTTGTGAAGTGAAGTTTGAGTACAAGATAATCACAGCTCAAAAAGGCAGAAGAATTAGCCACAAAAATAAGGTCGAAAGAAAATAGCACCTTCCAAAGAAGGATTCCATTAAACCACACCTCCACCATCCAGTACCGCTCATAAACATTTCCTTCCTCTTTCTTTTATGTAGAAATTGGACTTCTTTACCTTCAAATTGTTGCTTACTATTTATAAAACCTATTCCCATTGTTAAATTGCTCTCTTTTTCTACTGATGAAAGCTGTTTAGATAGCTTAAGTTGGGATAGAATTCATTACAATTTTTCTCTTTAGAATTAATGGAATTTTATTTTTAACACCTAGCTTTTGAGTTAGCAATAGATTTTCAAAAATGAATTAAAATTATTAAATGAGAGATAGACATACTTTGAATTTTGTGAGAGGGTCTGAAAAGCCAATGAAGGTCTAAAAAAAAGATGGGGTATTTGAGTTACAGTCCCTGGTTATAAGCTGCGTTCCCTAGTCTACGTGCCTGAGGTTAAAAGCTGCCTCTAGCACATACTGTATGTCACCTGGACCCAGGTTCTTCTTGTGTTTTCATTTTCTGGTCTCTAAATTAAAAGTAATGATACTTCTGATATCATGCTGTTGTGAAAATTGAAAGATTTCCTAAAAATTACAGGTTTAGGGGAATGTTAAGGACATAATAAATACTCAATTGAATGTTATCTGCTAATATTTTATTCTCTTCATATTTGTGGCTCTCATACCTCACTCCTGAATAATGTAGAGACAGATCTGAGGTTATCAACACTGGTAAGAAAGAATCCAAAGGAGGTACCATTGAGGAGAGAAAACTGGGTACAGAGCAAGAACCAATGGTATGTTCCATTTGGCACATGTTGAGATAAGACACCTGACTGGCAATCTTGTTCTACCTCAGCAGTTTGTTCTGGACAGTTTTATCACAGCCTTCCAGAATCCAAAACATTTAAAATTAAATTAGGACTATGCTTGGGAATATAAACTAAAAAATATACAAACTCAAGAATTTTCATTGTTTATTCAATATTAATCTATTCAGAGAAACAGCCCTAGAAGCCTCTTGCTTGTTATTGTTAGCTGGCAAAAATCAATGCCCTGATTTCACACTCAGATAATTCATTTCCTTGGAAATTCAGAGCTTGTTAAAGGAACATAAATTAAGCTTTTGCTTGCCTTACCTTTCTCAGGGCTAATTAATCAACAAAACTGAGAGGCAAATATTTCCCACAGAGAGGGTTAAAAACAAACAAATCCAGGTTGTCACAGGTACAGACCCTCCTTTCACACTTGGCTTCTCTTTACCACTTAGAACACTTGGCTCTTCAGGAAACTCTGCCTCTCCTACCACTCCTGTCTTACTGAGTGCCCCCCCCCTTCACTTCTCAATCCTCCTCCCAAAGATGCATGGAATTACCTGGACTATTCCTCATTCCTGTTTATGCTTCTTGTTCCCAGAATAGCATGTCATAGGTGAGGCATTTAGTGTGTACTTAGTAAAGAAGGCATCACCAATTATATCAACCTACTTCTAATGATAAGCTCCGTAATTACTTTATAACTGAGTGGATATGGTGTAACATCACACAACAGGCCATTTCTACGATCTCTGTGGTTATAAGTACCAAACATTGTATCTGTGTGCAATGAGGTTCAACAGACACTAATTAATTTCAGTCTCATGCTTTAAACTTTTATTTTCCAAATAGTTTTGTGAACATTATAAAAAATTCTACCTTATTTACTGCTCTAGTCTGAATGTGAATAAGAGTCCTCAATAAATATTTAACTCACTGACAAAAAAAATGCTTCAGTTTCTACTCAACGGCAAGTATTTTTCTTTTCCATTTTCTTAGATTTTTCTCAGGAAGAAACTATCCAACTATTCTATCTTTGGTTGTCCCAGTAACCTAAATACAAAAGCACTGGGATATTGTGACAGAAATGCCCTTCCAGGACCATGTCAGCTACATGCTTAAAGGAGATTGAAAAGTCATTAACAAAGATCAACATATCTTCCACTTCTGTCATAATATGAAAAGCAAATAAGCCCTGAGAAAGAAATGTGGTCGTCGTAACTCAAATAGCTGCTATGATATCAGAAATAATGAATGTCCTCAGATAACCGCATCATACTTTCACTTCTCTGTCCATCTAACAACCAAGAGTTCGCTTAAACCAAGTCTAGACTTCACCAATACCATGGCAACTTGTGTTAATAAAATATAAAACCCTATAATTTGCAGAATTGTCATATAACAACAAGGCCAATGTCATCTTGTATCTTAACTGAATTTTGCTGAATTCTAGTTTGATTTGTTTAACGTGCTAACCTGTCAAGCAGGGATCCTCAAGCTCAAAGCTGTTAACATCAGACCAATGCTCTCTGTTTCAGACTGTCTTGTGTGTTGCATGATGCTTAGCAGCGCCCCCTAAGCCACACACAGTAAATTCTAGGAGTGCCTCTCTTTCCTATCCTCCCAATAATCAAAGTGCTTAAGGGCATTACCAAATGTCACCCTGAGTTTAGATTCCCTCCATTTGAGAACCACAGCTGTAAAAGGTACAAAGTATAGCAATTCTTGAATATCTAGAGTATTCTGATATTCTATTTCCCATCCATTAGGAATAAATGAGAAGTTTCTAAGTCATGATTTAGTAATGCTCCATTAAACAGCATATTAAATTAACTTATAAATCCCATGTCCCAGTTATAACAGATGATAAACATAAATCAAAAAACGCTGTATTCCTGAACTTAGCTTTCTTACATTTTAGCAGTTATTTTTAACAGTAAATTGGAAGACAAGGGGGAATGTTCATGGTAAATTGCCTCCATCTTCCCAAGTGACTAGGAGGCCTGAGGGACCTAGAACATGGTGTCCCCCACAGCATTTTCCTTTGCTCTGAGTAAACAAGGTAATTCACATCTTTTTAGCTGGTGTGGAGAAGCCGTCAGAGTTTCCCCTGCTGTTGCCAGAGACTCACTTGAAGGAGCAAATTTTGAAAAAGAGGGAAAAAATGTTGTTTTAGCACAAATGGAAATGATCAAAAGGAAATACACAGTTTAAGGGCATAAGGATTCAATGAACTAATATAAACTAATATTACAAATAAAGTAAAACCAACTCATGGTGTTTTGTACTGGCCAACACATTCCCCAGGATGTGTACGGGTAGAGGAGTGAGTGAGAATTAGAACTCGGAAGGTGGTGTCTACACCTGTTACTCGAATTTAGAAGGTGATTATCTACACGTGTTCTTTGTTTGGGTTCATCTGGCATTTCCTGCACAATTTGACACTCCCTGTCACTAAGTGGCATGCACTGTGCTGGGGACATCCACAGACTCTAAGAACACTTCCACACACAGGTCTCTATTACATGGTCCAAATAATGATCTTCTCTAGTGTCACTTAAATTTCATTGACCCACATTTGATCTCTTTTGAATGCTCATATCTTTAAAAGACAATACTTTCCTTTGAGAGGGACATGCCTATTATTAGGTGAAGGTCAATAAAGGGAGAAGTGAGGGAAGAGAAAAATGGTGTTAGGCAACATTTCATTAAACTACAAAAATGTGTGCACAAGAAAGTGAAACTCATGTCAGTGGCCAAGGAAACTGAAACCCTGACAAGTGATAAGCATCAACAAATTGCTTAACAAAATGTTCACTACTGATTGCAATGCTGATGCAAAACGGAAAAAGCCAGCTGACATGAAAAGCATGTTAAAGCTGAAAAACACACTAATGAAAAGGGACAACACTGTATAGCTCATTGGCTTTTGTGGAAAGAATGGCACATGCAGTCCAATGCAAAATAGGTTCACCAGAATAGCTGGAAATTTAGGGCACAAAAGTAAACTGCCAAAGCCATTCACTGCTAAGTAATTATTAAAAAATGAATCATCTATGGCCCCTTGGGTTACACGGGAGCTCACTAGGTGGCATCTGCATGCAGGCAGAAAAACAAATGACGTTTATGCTTTACCGTGTAAAGTCAACAGGAAATAGTTCCAGCGTGTTAGAGGGAGTTTGCTAGGTAAAACAATTGTTTTAATAAAACTTAGAAAACCCTGGAAGTAGAGAGCTTTAGGAGTCTTACCTGGGTAGGGCACAATAAATCCCCTTGCAAAATTCAAATGGCTCAGTTCTGCCCCTGGAACATCCACATGGACCTCTTTCCAGGACCACTCTGAATACTGCCCATGTGTGCACCACACCAGATTCACTGCGACCAAAGTATTGTTGGAGGTTTTTTTATTTAAATCAAAGCCATAGACACAGGGTTCACTTCGATGTACATATTGTATCAATAGAACAAACTCTACTTCTACTCTCTAAATTGTACATTTTCGGATGGTCTATCCTTTTATAAACCCTGATTTAAAGGAATCACATGTCTACAACTTCAGTCTCATTTGCCTCACTGTTCAGAATAGTCCAAGAGACTTATTTTAAACCCTAATCTATAATGTGATGATATTGGAAAGGAGGTTTTGGGAAAGTAATGAGGTGGTGAAGGTGGTGCCTTTCAACATAGTTAGTGCCCTTAGAAGAAGAGAAAGAGAACTAATCTCCCATAGTCCTCTCCTTATAAGATTACTGAGAAGTGTTAATAGCAATGATATCAATTCGCTTCTTATGGTTCTGATTTTTAATGTATTTGTCTACTGTGTCTTTCACTAGAAAATAAAGCCCATGAAGGCAGGAAGCTTATCTATTTAGTCAAGTCTAACATCAGCCCTTAGCACATAATTGCCAATACATAATTATCAAATAAATGGTTCCTACTTCCTCTCCCACTCATTCCATGCCCAGCCTCTGTATTCTGTGACCAATAGAAATGTTTGTGCTTAAGGTGCCTTTGTACTTGCCATTGTCCCCACCATAAGCCACTTTCCATCCCAGCATTACAACACTAACCCACTTCCTGATTGCCTTCCTTCTCTTGCCTCATTTCTACCAGTCTGACAGATCAAACCTGGACACTATCCTTTTCCAAAAGGCCTTCTGTGGTTCCAGATGCCCAGTTAAGACTCCCTGCTATCTACAGCAAGAGTGCCATATCACCATATTAGTGCACTCCATTATCTCCTTCCCTGATAAACTTAAGTTAAGCAGAGGCAAGGACTGTTTCATGGACACAACTAAGATACATAGTAGCTGCTCAGTAAAATCTACTCCCTTCCTTCTTCCAATAAAATTGGCATGTAAATCTGAGGCTGTAAGAGCAGATTGGAAATGAGAGCCCCACTGGGTTTCCACATACCCCAAGCAGATCCACAATTTTAAGAAACTCTGACTCCTCTAATTTAGCATCAAGAAAAATGTTCTGAAAAACTGGATACTTCAATAAATTACTTAGCAGTCCAGTAACAGACATCAAAAGATTGCCATCAGATTTTGAAACTCAACTACTTAACAAAAGTGAAAATCTCTTCATTCCAAGGTTATAAAACCAGCAGAGTATTCTTCTACAAGGTGAGAAAGGTCTGGAAAATGTATATAAGAACTGAAACAAAGAGTTATTTGAAAACATAGTTGACAATGAAAACTTGATTTTATATGCCATGGTAAAACAGCCAAATGAAACAGTAACGTAAGTTTCCCTTCAGAAAGCCAGTTCAAAGGCTGGTGTACCTTGCCTGAAATATTCCATTTACAAATATCATCAGCTCAATTAACTCGTCAACAGATGTTGCACAGGACAATAAAGTGAAAGTCACACAAAGTGCCATTGGGAAAGCTTACCTTTGACTGGTTGGTAGTCCGTTTAAAAAATGAGAGCTTACTTATTCTGTGATGTGAACTGAGAAACAAGGTAAATCTTGGGAGAAATCACATGTGTGTGGGAGGAATGCCTGTCTTCTTCACCCTGATTGACTTTTTTCTGCTCTCTGTGTCTCAGAAGAAGGTGCTTTTTCCTGCTAGACACATCATGATGAATGCTAATGAGACAATATCTGACTCATCACAGCCTAGATGGTTATTTTGCATGTGGTCTTTCAACTCCCCCATCAATTCATTGACTTGCATACACAGCAGTATTTGGGATGTGATGCCTACTTAACAGGTAGGCAAATTTCTGTTTTTAAATTATAGAGACTTTTAGGAGAAAACCTATATTCACATTCATTAATTTGGATAAATTTAATTCAAGAATAAACTAAAAGGTCTGAGAAACTTTTAGTTAACACAGCTACGCGCAATTATTATGAATCATTTCATGTCAGTACAGATACGGATGGGTTACGTAGATACAAATCCAGAAGCACACAGAATAGCAGTTTTGTCTCCACTATGGATTCTTCAGTCAAGACTGGTAATTTCCAAAGAAGCGATCTGGCTTTTTCTTCGGATGAAACTATCTATTCCAATATTCAGCAAGTACAAATAGCAAAGAACAAACCTTTTCAGACTATGATTTTCCTAAGATATGTTTTGGGGGAAACATTGAACAGAAAAAATAAAAGCTCTCCTTGTAATTCAAAATGGCAGTAAATACAAGGCATGAAGGTATCTGAAGCTTTTTTTCTGTAAACAGTATATACATAGAGAAGTTTATAATTAGCAGTGGTTGGGCAGTCAAAGACAGAGAGTATTGACAGGCTGAGAAATCTAAGAAACCAGGCTAACATCTTCTAACCACAACGTGTTTTGTGGTGAAATATTTGTTAGAATTAGTTAAGAGCAGACAGCAAGTTCTCCCACATGAAGAAACTAGCATTTAGAATACAGTCTTTGACTAAGTAAAGCTTTGTATAACAGTGATTGGTAAGAAAAATCATTACCTTGGATTTCTTATCCCCAGAAAAATATATGCACCTTCACAAATTGTTCATAAAAATTGAGACAATTTCCTGAGGCCCTTAAGTCTATCCGTAGAATCTTGTCTCATTTCCCTCTCCGACAGAAGCCTCTATTTCAAAAAGAAACTTCACCTTAAAATGAAGTTGAGGGGGTGGGGTATCCTAGGTGTCGATCTTGGATTTTCTCTCTCTGCTACCTGAAGGGCAGGCACACTGCAAAGTGCCTTGCACAGATTCTGCCCAAAGCGTCAAAGGAACATGTTTATAGTTCATGGGCAAATAAGCCATGATCTATTGAACTTACATTGTAAATGACCGTAGTTAAGCTAATGAGGAGTTGAAGGAAATGAATATTTATGAAGCACTTGGTATGCTAAACTCTCTATGAGCAGCTTTCAAACATTACCAATTAAATCTTGACAAGAATCCTGACAGGTAATTCTTATTATTCCAACTTAAAAACAAACAAATTTAGAAGCTTCAAGAGGTTAAATGACTTGCCCAAGGTCACATTGCTGATAGATGACAAAAATGGGATTCTAACTCAGAATTCTATAATTCCATAGTGTGTCTCCTTACCATTGTATACATTTCCCCATAGCTACGTTTATGGCATTGTCATCTACTGTGCATAGCATGCAAATCAGAACCCAAGAAACGCCCCTTGGAGTACACACTTAATCCAGCCAAGAGTCCCAAACGCTCCTCACCACTGCCACTTCAACTCCCCAGTGCAAAGCATCATCCTGTCCAGCTGGATTACTGTGGGAGCCTCCTCACAAATGCCCCAGCTCTGCCTTTGTCAGCATATGGTCTAGTCTCCACACAGCAGTCCAAGTGATATTTCATGCTATAAATCAGATCCTAGCATTGTTCCTTTGCTCAAACCTGTAGTGTCTTCCCAACATAATCGGAACAAAGCTACATGCCTCACAAACGCCTGCAAAGTGCACCTAACCTGGGCCTCCCTACCTCTCTGACTGTACCTGGGATCTTTGCAAATCCCTGCTATCCATCATTTAATTCAGTCACGCTGGCCTCCTTAATGAACCCCTTGCTTCTGCACTGCTTATTCCCTGGGCCTGGAACATTCTTCTCATCACAAATTACCTCTCATCATTTGCTCTTGCCTCAAATGCCTCCTCCCCTGGGAAGTCTTTCTTGACCAGGCTATTTAAAATTGCACACGACTCCCAGGCTGACACTGTCAGCCTCCCCTCCCCTGTTTTGTTCCTCCCCATCGCCTACATAAGCACTTGGCATACCTTTTGTATTACTTATTCGCTTTTTTTTTTCCTTCTGCCCTATAGAATGTGTTTCACAATAGTGTTTTCCAAAAAAAAAAATTTTTTTTTTTTTTTTTTTTTTTTTTGCTCTGATAGTTTGCTGCTGCAGCTCCAATTCCTAGAACAGTGCCAGGCATACAGTACATACACAGCCAACTTTTGATAAACGAATGAATGAATGAATGAATGAATGAATGAATGGTCACTGGCACTTTCAAGTGCGATCTTCTAGAGCCCACTTGCATGATAACTGCGGTGACAGGAGGGTTGCCTCACAACACTCCACTGCATGTCAGTGGAGCATGTGTGCAGTCCTCAGCAAAGTTTGGCCTCCCCTGGTACAACCAAATGGCTGCTCCACGACTCCTTTTCAGTTAAGTGCACCACTTAAGACATCTGAAACAATGGAAACAGAAATGTTCATTTTAATTTAAAATAACATTTTTTTCAGAAGAGGTGCAAGCTTTACATTTTAAATAGTCTCGCCAACATTATCCTTCATTCAATCACGAATGCCACAAGTATTTATAGATTTCATGACACCTAAAGAATAGAGTGAAAAATAACTTCCCTCATTTCTTATGGAGTAATTTGATATATAAGTGAATACATGATATGCTTTTTGTGAAATGCTTAGATATGCTTAAATGGAGGGCTTCAAAGGAGAGACCCTCCCAAAGCTGTTTACGTTTAATGCCAATCTAGTGAGTGATGCTGTCAATCAATTGCTGAAGGGCACGCTGGAGAAAATAAAAGCAAATAAGTAAACAAATGTATTTCAATACTTCTAAAAATTAATAGCAAGAGAGTTGTTATTATACATAGTTGTTACTCAGTATTGGTGTATCCAGTGCTACAAATGGAAACTCCTGATGGAATTACTGAGGGTCAAAGGTCCTCAGACATTTCACGAGATTCATGCTCCCCACTTGGGGATCAAGGAGCAGACTACATTATATTCCAGAGTAGTAGCACTACAAGTATTTGTGATAGAAAAGTAAAATGCAAGCTTTAGGATAAAACACACATTATAGCTTCCATTTCACAGTTTACATATAGATCTAAAATTAAACAGCAATTCAAAGAATTTTAAGACCTCTTTTTATGGTTGGAGATGGAAAGTTTATACTTCAACCAAGTCTGCCCCACAGAAACGTTTCCATTTCCCAGCCTACGTGGCTTGTGACATACATCTTAGTAACAAGCACTGCTCCAGGCAGAGCATAGAACAAAAAGCCTAAGGAGCCAACCCTTTAAGGAAAGGCTTTCTTGTATTCAGAAACCATAACCCAGTAGAGCTGGAAGGACTTTAATTCGATTTCCTCACTATACCAATCAGAAAATCATCTTGAGAAGAGACTTGTCCAAGGTCACACAATGACTATGCGAGGTAGAAAATATTCTCCTAACTCCCAGTTCAATCATCTTTTTAGTACATTGTGGGTATTCGATAAATATTGGTTTGCCTTTCTTTCAAAGAGCAGGAGGAAAGAGAAAGAGAAAGGACAGTGTCATTTATTACCGTTTGCTTGTGTTTTTTAATATAAAGACTTTAGAGAAACAATACCAGAGTGGCAGTGTGTATTTTATTTCCTAGGAGCATGATGTGCTCTTGGGTAAATGTGTTTTATGAAGAGATTTGTCTTGGGAACTTGGCAGATTTTATTGTAAATATTTTAACAGTTGCCTATTATTTAGTTGTGGGATTAAATTTTTATCCTAGCCTTCCCAGACTAATGTCTGCAGATTATAAGTGGTTTTTGTGAATGAGTGCCTGCAACAGGAATTATAACTTTCTTCATTACAGAACACTATGGTAGATATTATAAAGTCTTCCTCCTGTTCTACAAGAAATTGGCTATCCACACTTTCAACCTTTCTATTCACTGCAGAGAACTCCTTTCTGGATGCTCAGCTCTTTTGGCACAGTCCGTGTATCTGATGAGTCAACAAGTTTGAGGGCATAAGGGCCTAGATAGTGTGACCAATTCAGGACAGCTCTGATGAACAGTACTCATGCCGGAAGTTCCTGCCAGGGTGACCACAGCTTTATCAAGTCTGTGTCATAATTCGTCTTCTCCCTCCACCCAACCCTCTTTAACCTTCAGAGGGATGGATTCCCAATGAAAATCTCATACCTCAAACTCTGCCTTAGTGTCTGAGTTCACTCAGTCCAACTTGCCACAAATCCCTGTGTTCTTAGGCAGACACCCTAGCTACAGCTCTCACGCAGCCTAGGATGGTCACCCAGTTCCTACTGTAACCAGTTTCTTCATTTCTGATAATGTTGCCAGAAACAATTCCATCCTGGAGGAATAGGAAATTTTAAGAGAATGGGTGATCAAAGTCTATTGGCATTGTTCATGTCCAGTCAAGACATTGGCACATGGGACAGACAGAGTAAACATGTAGATTTGACTGTAGAGGAAACAGGTGAGTCATGATAGTGTGTATTCCAAGGGAGAATTCTCTACCTATAATTAATTATGATCCACTTCTCTGGGCCAGGCACAGGGCTGAGTGACTGGTGCATACTAGCCCTTTAACTCCTATGGCTATCCATGCTCTCTAGTAAAGGTTTTACAGTTTGGGAAACAGTCTTAAAGAAGTTAGTAAATTTGTTCAAAATCATCGGTCTGGTGGTAGATAATCAGACGACTTTAATGATGAGCCAAGTTCATCATCCCATACATGAGAGGAGGGTTTAAGCAGCCCTGGAGATGGAAAGTTCACAGAGAACATGGTTGTTTATCCCAGACTTGCATTTTCTATTCCTGTGCCTGATCCATGCATCTGACCTGACAGTTCTACAAAGACGGAGGGTGCTGCAGGTGGAGTGCATGTATGCTTGTCTCTGGAGTAGTTTAAGACAGTTGTTGATAGCTTCAAAGTTTCCAGATCTTGGCACCGCTGGGCAGGTTCTCTCCAAGGAGGCTTTATTTTCAATTGTCTATGTTTCTGCTCCCTGCTTTGAAGGATAAACCTTGTACTTTCTGTTTATAATAGTCAAAGATTTCTGCCTGGCTCTTTGCTGTTTCAATATGTAAATGTTATTGTATGTTCCAGCTCAGCAGCTTTGTTTCTTTTAGAAGTGAACAGTCTTTTGATTTGGCTTTGTAGTATCTGTTTTGTTTTTTATTTTTAAGCTGTGCAGAGTTGAGACAACTCAAGCCAAATAATTATAATGAGAGCCATGCCTCTAACAAGAGAAGCTGAATGCTAATTTTAGATAGTTTTGCAAAGGCCCTTTCTTTATGCCTAAGCAAGCCCCAATAAACAGTGAACCTAGTTAACTAAGATCAGTTGAGCCAAGCTCATCACTGACCCTGGTGATTCAAGGAATTATAAACCACATTTTCCTCTGGAAATTTACTGAAAGTCTCTTTAACACTCGATTTTTAATGCTTCTAATAGTTACTGAGTGCCCACTAGTGCCAATTTTTTTTGCATTATCCTACACCCAATAATGAAAGCATTTCATGTCCATCATTTTCACCTTATTATAAAGAAACAAGGACTTACAGAGATTAAAAACTTGCTGCTTTTATGATTTCAGTTCTTAGAGGAACTAAGCCCTATCATGTATAAAATGAGGAGAAAAATAATAACTGCCAGACCAAGATCAGTGTCCCCAACCCTGAAGCCCCATCTTGCCCATACCAATCCCTCAATTAACATTTGCTGAGTGAATGAAAGTTACCAAGACTGATAGAATTAGAAACTGTAGGAAACTAACTAGGAGAGGTGGGGCCATTGCCAGTGCCTGTCACTCAGAATTGAAGATTGATAGACAGCAGGTCAGGGCTTCAAATGCCTGAGGTCCTTTCACTCCATGACCACGTTTCAGATCATGACCCTTACTTTTCAGAAAAACTAGGAGCCACCACCTCAACTCACAGTGTTTCACAGACATAACTACTGGATACTGAGCAATACTATAGAACAGCTGCATCACAATTAGAGAAGAAATCAGAGAAAAGTTCTGCTTAGGTCAGTCATTCCAGTTAAAGTCCTTTGCTCTACCTCAAGTAATGTTCCCTGTGGCATTTACTAGAAGAAGGTATAACAATTTAAGTTATTGGAGTCCCCTTAAATTTAAGTGACTTCTTAAAAATATACAACTAAACAGATATATCTTAGTCAAGGCAGAGTGCCACAGATAATAAAAAATGTTTATAGTTATTCAATTATAGCTATTTCCCAGGAAATGCTTTACTCAATTTATGTGGATTGACAGTTTTAATTCTAGTAACACTCTCGTAGTCAGTGCTAGCTTTACCATTTCCCAGAAGATAATGGTGAAGCATCCAGAGGTGAAGCAACAGGCTCAACATCATACTACAGATAAAGACGTAGCTGGAAATCAAACCCAGACATTGCAGAACTGGGGACCACTGTGCTACACAACTCCTCCATCCTGGCTTTTTCAGACTCCTTTGCTTTTAAAGAAATCTAATAATTGGTTAAGCTTAAAATTGTGCACAACACAGAGATCGCTGCACCGTGTTAGGTGTGCTGTGCATGGTCTAAAAAAATCTCATTTGTCTGTTGTTGCTGTTGCAGAGTCAGGGTATCAGGAAGCTCGGACCGGCCTCAAACTTGCTATGTAGCTGAAGATGACCTTCACCTTCTAATCTTACTGGCTCTACACAAACGTTGGGATTACAGACATATGCCAAAATATCCAGTTTATGCTGTTCTGGGCTTCAAACTCAGAACTTCTATCAACTGAGCTACTTTTTAAAGATTAACATCTCTTTAAAAATTAACTTTATAAAATAATGGATTTTTTAAATATTGTTTTTATTATTTTTGTTTTATGTGTATGAGTGTATTGCCTGCATGTTTGTAAGTGTACCTGTGTCATGCAATGCCTGCAGAGGTCATAAGAAGGCATCAGATCTCCTGGAACTGGAATTATGGATGATTGTTAGCTGTCATGTGGGTGCTAGGAACTGAAACTGGGTCCTCTGCAAAAAGGAGCCAGTGCTCCTAACCACTGAGCCATCTCTCCAGTCCCACAAAATAATGGACTTTATGCTGACATTTCCATACATGATACTGTGTACTTCAGTCATATTCTGCCCAATCATGTTCTCTTGGTCCTTTTACACCCTCCTACTAGCCATCACTCCACAAACAGTGATCCTTCGACTTTCATTTGTAAATCTAAATTCCACATCTAAGAGAAAATTTGAAATATGCCCTTTGTGGATATATGCCACACTCTATTTACCTGTTGGTGGGTACGTAGGCTGAGATTTCCACAGTCTTCTACAACTAAGACTACTCGTCTCCCTGAAAATGCTAAGGTCGTCCATTATTCAACTACACACAGACACATGAATAATTTTCTGAAGATCTTACTGCATTTTCAAATTTACTTCAGAGAAGACCAAGTGTTATGAGGGCATGTCTGCCAGAAGCAGCATGAGAGCTTAGACTTGAAATGATACAGGGGATTTTTAATTTTTTAATTTATTTAATTTTATGTGTATGAATGTTTTGCCTGCATGTATATAAGTGCACCACAAGCGTGCAGTGCCCACAGAGGCCTGTAGAGGGCATCAGAGCCCCTGGAACTGGAGTCCCAGACAGATGTTAGCCACCATGAGGGTGCTGGAAACTGAACCCAGGTCCTCTACAAGAGGAGCCAATGTTCTTAACCACTGAGCCATCTCTCCAGTCCCCAGTGGGGTACTTTTTCCTCCATTAGAACTCCTGAAAGAATCTGATCAGCCCAAGGATTGTCTGACTAGCAACTTTTTTTCAGCTGTGAAACATGTTCAAAGCAACTTCCCTGGAGCCACCACCCAACAAAACCTCATCATGTGTAATTCACATGCTCTACAGGCACACAACCCTTGAAACTGGGAGCAGCAGGCCAGCAGGTGTAATCTGATCAATTTTGCAGCCTGGCTCTGTCTAAACTCCTACTCAGCCGATCCCCTCAAAGTGGTTATATGTTTCTTTGGGAACCTCAGGAAAATTATCCCTTAAAGTCCTAAAATTTCTTCATGCCTATGAACTACTTTGTTAATGGATTTTACTTCCTATGGTAGAGTCAGAAGAGAACTGGCACACTGTGACCATTTCCTCTTGTTCTTCTCTAAAAACAGCATTTCAAGGAGAGAGGGAATGTTACCAAGGTCCTGTAAGAAACATCTCTGTCCAATATTATGCCACTTTTCTAACACCACTACTAAAAAGCAAAGAGGGGATGGCGTCTAGAGCCACTCTGCAGAGAAATGTGATTGTGTTTGGATGTAACTCCTGACAATGGCTCCTGCCTCAGGGGAGCCCAGCAAAGAAGAAAGATCACCTCAGCTCTAGGAAGGAACGACTCTATTCTCCTCCCTCCACAGAAAAGAAAAGGTTCAGATCTAATTGGAGAGGTATAGAAAATTCTTAAAAAGGCAAGAAAAAATTAATAAAAAAATAAAAAGAGAATAGAACCTGTCCAGAGAGCTGAGAGTGCTGAGGTGATCAAACATGTTGTATGATGATGTTTTGGACGTAGAGCAAAGCAACATCAGAATAGCTCTAACTTACATCTCTGTATGTTGTTGAACTAGTGAGAGAGGAGGTTCTTAACTTTAAAAGGCACTGGTTAAGCCAGGTGCAGTATAATCTAGATTTTACATGAGGAAAAACATGTGACACTTTCTAGTCTACTTTATTTCACTTAACATGATGATCTCCAGTAACATCCATTTCTCCAAAAATGGTATCATTTCATAATTCTTTTTTTTCTTTTTTTGTCTTTTTGAGAAAGGATCTCTCTGTAGCCAACTGGCCTAGAACTCACTATGTAGACCAGGCTTGCCTCAAACTCACAGAGAGCTGCCTGCTTCTGCCTCCTAAGTGCTGGGATTAAAGGTGTACTCCACCACACCCAGCCATGATTCTTTATAGTGGAGTAAAACTCCATGTGGATATACAGCACATTTTCTTTATTCATTCATCGGTTGACAGTCATTTAGGCTGATCCATATATTGACGCCAGGATTTGTTGTCATTCATTTTCTTGATTATAGCCATTCTTATTTGGATGAGATGGAATTCCAATGTAGTTTTAATGCGCACTTTCCTAATGGATAAAGATGTTGAACATTTTTTTGTGTGTGTTTTCCACATATTATTGTACTTTTTGAGAACTCTTTGTTGGTGAAAGATGCCAGTGATATGAAATTGGCCATTAGTTATGTCTCAACCAGGTGACTTGACCTCGTTTACCAGCCTAGCAATGTTAACAGATCATCTATTTCTCCAAAGAGGGTTATTCATTCTCCAGTGAAGTAGACCATTTAGTACCATCTTGGGAAGACTCTACAAGTTCCTGATCACCTTTTTGTTGTTTCATTTTTCATTTTGTTTTATTTTTGAGATGATACTCTCATTATGTAACCCCAGACTGGCCTGGCCTAAAACTTGCAAACCTTTCCCTCTAGTCTCCTGAAGGCTAGGATTATAGGTGTGAACCATGATACTCAGTTCAACTTTTGTTTTTAATAGCTACCCACTCTAATTCTAGATCCAATCTTATATGAAATTCAAAGCTTTCTTCTGCCCCCTCATGCTCAGTCCGTGGTATGAGAAACCCAAGAGAATAAAGAAAATATGTTCATTGAGTCATATTCCTTTTGCCTTAGAGTAAAAAGCAGTGATATTCCTCTGGGAGAGTCCCCTCTCCCTATCAATTCAGGTTAAAGGACACAAAGGTCTCATTTGAACAGTGTCACTGCCTATCAATGGCTCTCTACAGATGCCCAATTTGGAGAAAATGACTGATTTCTCACTCATTCATATGGTTTATGTGTGAATTCTTTTGGAGGCAGAGGCAGGTGGATCTCTGCGAGTTCAAGGCCAGCCTGGTCTACATAGTGAGTTCCAGGCCAGCTGGGGCTATGGGGAAACCCTGTCTCAAAAAGACCAAAAATATTTTTTTAATTTTTCTTTTATGTGTATGAGTGTGTTGCCTGCATGTAGGTAAGTGCGCCTCTGTCATGCAGGGCTCATGGAGGTCAGAAGAGGGTGTCAGATCCCCTGGAAATAGAGTTACAGATGGTTTTTAGCCACCATATGGGTGCTGGGAATTGAACCCAGGTCCTCTGAGAAAGTAGCCAGTGCTTTTACCTCCTCCCTGTGCAGTTCCTTTACTTGATGACACTTAGGGCTGTTCTGGCTTCTTTGCTGATCTACTTTGAATTCCCACAACCTCAAGTCTTTGCTAGAAGATGCTGCTTTTAGGTATGGTATCAGCTTAAGCTCAAGCCTTCTTTGGAATTTATGAGACCAAAGAGAAATCTGTACTTCCTTCCTTGTCACACCAAATGGTTGAAATGGTAACCCCCTATGCTTGCTCTTTTCCCTACACTGAACTCCAATCCTCCTTTCCCTACTGATATAAATGCAGTCCTTTGCAAAATCTAACGTCTACCCTAGAATGATGCTTTCTCCTTGTGGGCATCCTTAAGGCACTAAGAGGTTTCTCAGAGTCCCTCTCACTTCACCTTGAAAAAGGAAAGTAACTTCCTTCTAGTTGGTACAATATTCCCAGGTGTCTACTGCAACTCTGTCCCTAAGGCAGCTCTGTACCTAAAACTACCATTTTTTTATGCCTAAAAAAACTCTCTCTTATTCTTTATTAGACTGGAAATGGAGGGTGGAGGCTCAGGCAATGAATGGAGACAGTAAAGTTCAGGTCTTTTAGCCCTGAGTGGAATAGGCATCTCTCTATCCTGGTGACTTTCTTAAGAATTGGGGGCATCCAACCTATCTTTACCTAGCTCTGAGATCCAGCCCCTAAATCTTGGGCAATACAAACAGTGCCACTCAGTATCCTGTTACAACTAGAAACATTATCCAAGGCTTTAAGAACTGTCTGTTCCATGGCCCTGAACAGACTCTGGAATATATCTGATAAGGACTAAAACTCTTTAGGATATAACAGGATAAAAAATCAAATTCAGACTAGCTTGATAATCTTCTCTTGGGAACTTTAAATATACTTGTTTATACAGAGCCTGAGAGCCTACAGAGGGACTACCTCCTTGGTAAATCCTTAAAGTAGGATCGCTAGGGAACGAAGAGGATTTTGTCTCCCTCGTCTTGCTTAATCTTACACCAATTTGTCTGGTAAACTCAATTATAACTCATTTGTTCTAATGCCAATATGTTCTCCTATCCAGTACGAAAAAATATCAGGTATTTTCTAAAATACATACTGGATTCCCCTTATGATATTCACTGATGATTTTAGACACCCCAACTTAATACATTCTCAAGCTTTTATGTTTTTATGATCCTGCTAGCTAGCACCGTAAGCATAAGTTTCCTTGGAATTGTGTCCTAGGCCATGTCTAACTAGTGCACCCTGGATGATTGGACCACACTCTCAGCCTGACCCTTGGGGGAACTAGGTGAGGTCAGAAAACAGGACGTCTCAGTAAAGACCTTAATAAAGATCTAGCCTGAGCTACATCCTGAGTATATACTTTTATAGCATTTGTTGATGCATCATTTGCTTTCAATTCTAATGCAAAAAGACTTATAGACCCATCATGTGTTTTTATGTGACTTCCAGTAATATTCCTTCTGACTATTGTTGCTTCTCAAGAATCACTAGTCTACATAGAAAATGCTTTCCAAGTAAATATTGAAAAATAAAATCAGCACAGATGGGAATTGGCTCTTGAATAAAAACCCAAGTCCTATTGGTAGAGAAGAGACAAGACAGATCTAGGCAACACTAAAGGTTGTAGGAAGAAACTTTTCACCACTGCAGAGCCCTGGCATTCTCAGAGGCATCCTAGAGGCCCTAGCAGTGGGAGGAAATTCATAAATGACTATCTCCTCATTCCTTCTCCCTCTTTCAGACCCTGTCAACCAAAGTACATGGAATTTCATCTGTTTCGTATGTTAGGTTTCCACCTAAGATTTTGCATGAAAAAAAAGTTTATCTCCAAAAAATAAACATTTGCTATATAAAATTCTTTAAAGCACCTCTGTGCCTTTTTGCCTTATCAAATACTATTTAAAAGCTGCCTTAAGAAGCAACTGAGGGAGCTGGAGAGATGGCTCAGTGGTTAAGAGCACTGACTGCTCTTGCAGAAGACCTAGATTCAAATTCCAGCACCCACATGGTGGCTAATAACCATCGGTAACTCCAGTTCCAGGGGATCCAAAGTCCACTTTTGCCCTCCTCAGGCACTGCCCAACACAGGTGTACTTATATACATGATACATGCAGGCATAACACCCATACACATAAAATAAAAGTAAATAAATAATTTTTAAAAGATGCAATTGAATTCTTACCAAATAATATAAAAAACTAATATTAATGACTATGTCCAAATGCAAGCATCATTAGGAGATTCACTCTCCAATAATCAACTATACTAAGTAACTACTTTCAACTATTGCTTAGCCACAAAAATGCTTTCAAAGAACTATAATTTAATACTATGTCTTGGCCTTTGTCAGTGAGTCAGTATGAGGTATTTCAGTTTGACAAACATTTTGCTCTTAGCTGTGAAATTGCTAGTAAATAGATTGCCAATGTCTCTTACTTTAAGATCCACGCAATGAACTCTCCTCACAGCCAAGAGCTAGAAAAATCTTGTTTCATTATTTTTAAGATACTAAGGAACATGTAATTCCCTAGGTTTGCCTTTACCCATCAGTAAACTGAGAGTTAAATTTAGTTTTTAAGTCAGAAGGGAAATCTATATTCAGATGCTGTGTTTTCTGACCCAATTATCACCTAGGTCTCCTTTAATTCTGCCAAGATTAATTGAATCTATAGGTGCTAAGCACTGTGATAAGTACCAGGAGCATAAAGATTATTTAAACATGATGCTTTCCCTAAAAGAGATCTCGGTTGAATGGCTCTTCTCTTTTTATTTTATTTTTATGATTTTTTTTCTGTACCTGCCAGCTATTTGTAATTTATATCTTTTTATTTTCATGTGGATGAGTGTATTGTCTGCATATGTGTTAAGTGCACCCATGTCATGCAGTGCTCACGGAGGTCAGATGAGGGCGTCAGATCCCCTGGAACTAGAATTACAGATAGTTGTTAGCTGCCATGTGGGTTCTGGGAACTGAATTCAGGTCCTCTGCAAGAGCAGCCAGTGCTCTGAACCGCTGAGTCATCTCTCCAGCCCCTTTATTTTTGAGAACATATACTGCACTAGTAAAAATAGACAACATAGCCTTCAGTCTTCTCAGAGAAGTAGATAACTGATAGTAGGCTGTTCTCTCTTAGCCTACTGTCTCATCTCACAGACTAAACCAGACTGAATTCCTAACAAGCCTTACCCAATCACGTCTCATCTTCCACTCAAAAAGACTAACTGCTACAACTATACACACATGCCCTCAAAATAGAAACACTTCTGCAAACCAAAGACACTCTTGGCATGAAAAATGCAGAGCCTTCCTCAATGCTTCCCCCTTCATGTGTGCTTATTAATAGCAGAACCTGTCGACCTGCTCCTAGACTGAAATAGGCACAGCCAAGCATTGAAGGCCTTGTTGTTTCAGAGAAACAAATGAACAAGCAAAAACTGGTTGCTAATTTATTTTCAGCTATCTAGGATCCCACACGGCCAGCATGTTAGTTACTGACATTACTTCCCATCACCACTAACACCAAGCCTGAATGGAAGGACCAATTTGCAGTTTCTAATTTGTAGCTTCAACTGTGCCTCAAACCTAATGCCTGGATCTAGAGAGGCTTCAGATGGTCCCTTGAAATGAAGATTATTTTCATTCTTTTAGGCAGAAAGATGTTCTTTTCATCATTTACAAAAGTCAACAACCAGAGCAAGTCAAGGCCCAACGTTGATCTGAGGCACTAATCAGCACCCATTTTGCTGGCTTGACCTCTTCCCATGGTGCAAAATGCAATGGCTGCTGACAGTCTCCCATAGTGACTGTTTATTGTCTGCTCAGCATCCCTGTCACTAGCCCTTTGCTATTTAGATCTTAGATAAAAGTCCATCTCCACAGAAGATAGTTTCTAGAGTTTTCGCTTGCAGAGAAGCCTAAAACATGTTCTCTAAAAAAAAAAAAAAAATAATAAGGCAAGTCTTCTCTACTTTAAATGCAGACAAATGCTCCGAATGATAACACACATACCGTTGTTTGCAGTATCCAATGTTTATAAAGTTACTGGACATCATACAGAAATGACTTTCTACTTCATGATAAGAACTTATTTCTAATTTAGTAACAATTATCTGCAGTCACTGAGAGGAAAATCCTTCTGCTGGTTTACTCTGATCTCAACTGTAACTTTTCCACTTTCTGAGTCAGGAGTGTTAGTAAGGTCATTTCTTTCTGCTTCAGATTTCTGCATCTTGTACACCAAACAGAGTTTTCTATTTCTACATCCTCTGTAGCCCAAGAGGGCTTCTATGCCATGCATTAGAATAGACTGTATTATTTAGAGACGTATATTTATGATGTTAGGACTACTGACAGGATTCGAAGAATAAATTCTTCAGCTATGTTTCATTTAGTTATCACATATAGCTACTCAGTGAACTACTGAAACAAAATAATGTTTGCCTTTAGGTGTTTATGGTTCTGGGGAGGAATAAGAAACACAATCTAGGTCTGTAGTACAAAATATTTCCAATAAAGCAGACATTTCTGACTGAGTGCCTCCCTCTGGAACAGCGGCCTACCCATAAAACACACAACAGAATTATGTTGCTTTGGATAAAATGTGCAAGTATCCTTATGCTGCAGTCAACTGTATGGGGGGTGCAGTAGGGGGCAGAGATGGTGTCTGGAAGGTTCTTCCCACCATACCCTTCACAGAGCATTTTTCATTACATTCGCATTCTCAGATACTGTTTTGCACACATAGTGAACAATGTGAAACAACTGGGGGTTTTGATCTGATATCAGCTGTTTTCACATACAAAGCAGCTGTGCAGTAAAAAGCCCCCCAAATTCAAGGACTCACCATTGACCCAGATGATATCACTAAAATACAACGAATCATTCACCTATTTAGAATTTTTTACTTACGTATATGACATAAATTTGGAGATTTGGAACCCAAAGTTGCTTACTGTGGATCTGAAGGGATAGATAAGAACATTCTGGCAATGTGCTCCTTTGCATGCTGATACATCTCGTGTTTAAAGATTTGTGCTGTGCTATTCTTTAACTTGGGATATGCTCTCCCATAGAAGGGAAGCACGGGGCTCTGAAAGGGCCAATGAATAATTGCAGCCCAGCTGTACACAGCTGCAGCGACTCGCATGGGTAATTGCTTTTGCCCAAATCACCATCATAATTGTGGCTCTACAGACATAGATTTAAAAGGCATTGAAGTGTCAAATTGTATTATAACAATAGAGCCAGTTACCCAGTAATATTCATGTTTTAATTTTGATCAGTCTCCAAAACTGTGTTGAACTCTTGCTATAGGGAAAAAAAAATGTCAAAGTGTTGTGTCACGTTGATGTCCAATGTGACAAACAGAAGGATTCTAACTACATAACTTATACTGCTAGACACTACGGTTTCATGATGAAAAGGGTCTTAATAATTCTAGCACCATCACCTCACTCCACTATTGACAAAAGGCAAGTTCAATAACTTCTTTAAATGAATGAATGCTTCTAATTTCTACAATTGAAATTAGAAATCTGGGGTTTGAATGTAGAAGTTCTTCTGGAAAACAGCTAGCGGCAATTGTCCAAAGCAAGATGAAAACTTCAACAAAAGAAGATTTGTCTGCTACCCCTGACATGTGTTTGGCATACAAACCTTTCATCTACATTATTGTTTCAGGTGATATGGGAAATACAAGAGAAGAGGGATCTTAATCCCTGTGTCAGACAACATTTCTAAGAACAAAAGAGGAATAGCCAACCAAAATGCTAAACCAATTATATGATACAAAGAAACAACATGGCTTAGTAAAAGTGAATATAAGATGAACAGTGAAAGGATTTATTAAGTCCCAAATACTGTCACTTGTGTATTATGTGCTATAAGTCCAATCACTGAAATTCTAGCATGAGATACAAGTAATATATTCTGAATAGCAATGCATGCAGACAAACAGGATTATCTATTTCTATACAAAATCTCTGAAGGAACTGGGGATGTTTCTCAGTTAGTAGAGTGCTTGCCTACCATGCACAAAGTCCTGGATTCCATCTCCAGCACCTCATAAATTGGAAGCACTAGGCAGGAAAATCAAAAGTTCAAGATCATCTTTGATTGCCTGGCAAGTTCAAGGTCAGCCTGAGCTATGTAAGAACCTATCTAAAAATAAACTAACAAACAACACCCCACCAACCCAAAAAGGCCAGGAATAAGGAGTTACTAGAGTTGGTTTGATGGTTGAAAAATGCCACAGTTATGGTCACTAGGGTTGTCTTTGCCTTTCCCTCTGGCCCTTGAATATCTAAATTTCAGGTCAGAGTTTCAGATATAAGGAAGAAGGGAATAAGAGAGTATTGGGATAGACAAAAATCCAAGTTAAGACTTCCACTTTCTTTTTTAATGTTTTCATTAATTTACTGTTTTATGTGTATTAGTGCTTTGCCTGCATGTATGTAAGTACCCCCATATATGTTATGTCCATGGAGGCCGGCAGAGAGCATCAGATCACCTAGAACTGGAGTTATAGAAACTTGTTAGCCACCATGCAAGTGTTGGGGAATGACCCTGTGTCTTCTGCAAGAGTAGCCAGTGCTCTTAACCACTGAGCCATTTCTCCAGCCCCCACTTTCAACTCATTCACTGGAATAATGTGACAAGTCCCCTCTGGTAGCAAGAGAGGTTTTTAAAGCTGTGTACATTTTCAAACCAGTCAAAATTAGGGTTATGGTACCAGTGAAGAACAGAAATAAATAGGCCACACACTGGATCAGTGCCATGATGCTTCATAGTCTTTGTATTAAGGATTGTATGTTTGAAAGTGTTCCATTATCCACACAGTCAACAAGGCTGACTTTTGCTTTGTGCAGTACATATTCCACTACTTTTGTGTGAATGCAGAATCATGGAAAAAGACTTTTACATAAAGTAGTGTATTTTCTCTAATATAGACACATATTACCTGTGCTGGATAGCTTTAGTGTCAACTTGACACACCTGGGTTGAGGGACCCTCAATTGGGGAATTGCCTCTATTGGACTGGCCTGTGGCCATGTATGTGGGGCATCTTCTTGATGCATGATGTGGGAGAGTCCAGCCCACTGTGGGTGGTGCCACCCCTGGGCAGGTG
>NW_008349000.1:1109153-1166452 GCF_000622305.1 Nannospalax galili | reverse complement strand
TGGCCTGTGCTCCAGCTCCTGCCTCCAGGTTCCTGCCCTGAGTTTCTACCTTGGGCTCCCTGATGAACTGTGACCTGGGAGATGTAAGACAAATAAATCTTTTCCTCCCCAAGTTGGTAGTGGTCAGAGTGTTTTATCATAGCAATGGAGAAACAAACTAAGACATTACCTAATATGCAAATACCTCAGTTAATACATGTCCACATGCACTCACATATATGAAGTAAATGAGAGAGGTAAATTTATCTTTCCTGTGTGTTTTAGACAATATAAGCTAAAAACACATGGCATAGGTATAGTCTATAAGAGTCAAGCACTGTCTCAAGGTTTTACTTACTTTTTGCTTTGTTTCTTTATATAGCTACATAATTTATCTTTTGCCTTAAAATGTGGTCTCTATGCCCTTAGACCTCATTTACATGTGATAAGATTAAACTGTAACTATGCATTTAGTGAATTTAAATGCTATGGAGAATTACGTTTTCCTCTGAAGAAAATAATAAAGGTAAGACAACTATAAATTTCTTAAGCATAATTCTTTTAATTTATGACCATATGACAAGCTTGTCATTTTTTTCCTTTTATGAAGTCAGTGATTTTTTTCATGTACCAGAGAATGATTTGTAAAAAAATGATATTTTAAATTTAAAAAGTCAATTCAGAGAAGACGAAACTATGAAAATATTCTGTCTCAGTGACAATATAATTACAGTGCACTGTGAAGAAGCAGTTGTCACAGTAATCTCGTTTTTATTGAATAGCAGAGCACATATGACATTAAAATGCAATTTGAACATGTGTGGGTTACAGTAGTCAGTGATATTATGAAGCAGATTGTTGGAGAAATATCTGCAAACACCTTACCCGCATCTGTACCTTACCATGGCTGAGACTACCCTCTGCCACCTATGCCCCCTCCCACTAGGCCTCCTGCTCACTGAGCCTCGGGCTTTCCACACTAGCTGCCCTTCTCCAGCTTCCCATGTGGCTGTCTCCTCATTATTCTTGTGCTGTCTTAAATGTCACTTCCTTGCAGAGAGTTTCTCAGACCATCCTAAGGAACTCAGCTGACCAGCACACCCTGAAGTAACCACTTCATACATTTCTTTGTGTTTACCATTTTCTGACCCCTGACATATTTCATTTGTTTCCCCCTATGCTTTTCTACTGATATATAATATAATCATTAAAGAAAAGAGAAGCACCATCTGCCCTGTCCACTGCTGTGTCTCCATCTCCAATACTTACAACAGAGTTCATCACAGAGTAAATGCTCTACATACTCAGCATGTATTTTGTTGATTTGGGGTGTGTGTGTGTATGTGTGTGTGTGTGTATTCTTCTCATGTAGCTCCGATGGTATTATAAGTTAAATTTCCCTATGAACTTTTCTGGAAAAAAATCCATGATTTATTCCACTCAAATTCCTTAAACCGCAATTAGCATTTATGTGCTTAGTGTAAATAGAAATAGAAGCTGACAAATAGTAAGTCCCAGTATGTGATAAGTTATTCCAAGTGACTTAACTACTACATGTAGGTGTTCATAATAGGTAGTACCTCAGATCATGAATATAGTTCTTCCTCATATGATATTTCATTAGAACAGTGTATTTGTACTAGTGTTTGGAGAAAAAGAGTCCCAATACCTCAAGAAAACAATTGAAAGCTAACACAGGCCTTCTCTTGGTGGATTCTTAACAAGTTATTAGCATGTAAAAAGATATTTATCCAGTCAATTTTAACTTGCCACAGAAACAAAATAAAGTGAGTCTTCTCAAACCCACATACTAAATCCCTCAGACCAAGAACTCAAATTGTATGACTCCTTAAATCTGCATCCAGCATCTTAGATGAGCTCTGTCCTGTTCTAAGGTAATCCCTTCCAACCAGCATAGTTACTAAGTCATAGTAATGAAAATATAACTGCCCTGTTTTGGATAAGTTTCTTTTTTGTGGCAACAATCTGTTCCCATCCCACTTAGTTTCCAAGACAAAATAATAAGGTAAAGTATCTATTTAAAAACAACATAGGGGACTGGACAGATGGCTCAGAGGTTAAGAGCATTGGCTGCTCTTGGAGAGGACCCAGGTTCAATTCCCAGCACATGGCAGCTAACAGCTATCTGTAATTCCAGTTCCAGGGGAACCCAACACCCTCTTCTCACCTCTGCAGGCATCGCACAGCACAGGTGCACTACATATGTGCAGGCAATACACTGATACACAAAAAATAAAAATAATAAATAAAATATTTTTTAAAAATAAGATATGACCTCTTGAATTGTCTCCATCATTTAAATGCAATTAATATATCAATACCAATGATTAGAGAATATATTGGAAGATAGGAGGCATTCGATTTCTTCTCCAACTCATTTAAGCAATAAAAAAGGTCATTTTTATTTAAAGTACTCTAGTTTAGCAAGAAATACTAGTTGTTTAACTATCATATAAATACGATGACTGAATTCCTTTTATTATCATTTAATTGTACATGAGTGGACTGTGGTGTATAAATGTAGTACATGTATGCAATGTGTATGGTCAAGTCAGGTAGTTAGTATTTCTTCTCCTCTGACAGACAAATTCTTAATTGAACACTGAGTTCTAAAACTTCATTCCATCCAGGCTGTTTAGAGAAAACATAATTTCTTTCTGTCCCACAGTGTAACTTGACATTGTGCTGAAGAACCCTTCTATTCCTGTAGATATGTTGGATGAGGCTAGATATTTTTTTAAAAGCTCAAGTTGTTTCCATGAAGTATTGCCTCATGCAGTGCTGCAATTAGTCACTTGCCAAAAGGTGGATGCAGAGGAGAATAAAGCAAAAACAAATAAGTAACCAAAGGCTTTTAATAATTCTGAGGAAACTAATATTCAGTGTAATGACCATTAATAAAACTATCCACAGGCACTGCTGGTGGAACTGCCACCATAAACTGAGCACACCATGGTGAGTTAGTGAGCATCGTAAAATTCTTAAGTATCTTGTAGGATGCATTTCCCCCACTTAAGAATTATAACTCAGATGTTTTCTAAAAGGAATAGTTTGTTCCTTTGAGTGTCAGAGTTCCAAGTTGTTTTAATGCAAAACCATGGCAACTATTTTTATGGCCGAATCTGAATAATATCCTGACACTTTCCAACAAGTCCCAGATTTTGAACTAAGTTCAGTACAATCAAAATAAAGTCGTGGAAAAAACTGGTGCTCTGAGAGTCCCCGTGACTGACATGTGTTTCTGTATTCTTGGGGACCCTGCCCCCAGGGCTCACGTTTTTGCGTTTCTCCTGTCGCCTCTCTATATTTATCTTTCAGACTCAGCTCATGAGGGTTGGGCAGATGTCTCAGTAGATAAGAGCACTTGCTGCTCTTCAAGAGGACCCAAGTTTGCTTCCCAGTACCCATGTTGGAGAGTTCACAATTATCTAGAACTCCAACTCCAAGAACCTGACACAACTGGTCTCCATGAACACCTGTACTCACATGCACATACCCACACACAGACATACACACATACATAATCCATAAGAACAAAGGAAATAAGTGAGCATTCTTTGTGTGTCAGGGCACACGCAGTTTTATAGTTGTAGAGAGCTCAGAGGGGCAAGGTAGTAGGTGGTTAGGATATACCTGAAGTCCTATTATTTTTGTAAAAGTGTGTGTGTGTGTGTGCGTGTGTGTGCATTTAGTAACCAGAAGCCAAGTGTTAAGTATCTTCCTCTGTCACTTTTGTCACAGTCAGCTTCAGGTGTCAAGCTGACATACTTGGGAAGGGAAACCCTCAGTTGAGGAGTTTCCTACAGGCACATCCTCAGACATTTTCTCGATTGCTAATTGATATAGGAGGGCCCAGCCCACTGTGCATGGTACTATCCCTAGGCAGATAAGCCTGGGTTGTATAGGAACAGCAGCTGATCCCAGAACTCAGAAGGCAAAGACAGGCAGATCTCTATGGGTTCAATGCTGGCCTGGTCTACATAGAAAGTTCCAGGTTGGCTAGAGCTACACAGGCCTCCAAAAGAAAAAGGAAAGGAAATGGAAAAAGAAGAGAAAAGAAAAGAGAAGAAAAGGAGAAGGAAGTTGGTTGCATGCGAGCCTGGGGCTTAGCTAGTAAGGAAGTTTCCTCCATAGTCTCTGCTTCAGTTCCTGCATCCAGGTTCCTGCCTTGACTTCCTGCGCTGACTTCCTTCAGTGTTGGACTGTGACCTGAAAGTTGTAGGGTGAAATAACGCCTCAAGTTGCGAAGTAGAATGACTCTCTACCTTGTTTTTGATACAGGGCCTCTCACCGATCCTGAACTTGCCATTTCAGCTAGATTGACCGGCCAGAGAGCCCATGGGATGCATGTACCTTCACTCTCCAGCACTGGGGATATTCGGGACCTGCTACCATGGCCCGTTTTCAAGTAGATGCAGCCCATCCGAACTCAGATGCTCATGCTTGCGTAGCAGGCACTTTACCAAACAAGCTATTTCCCCAGCCCTTGAAGTCCTCTTTGTTTTGTTTCATTTTGTGTTGTGTGTTTTTTGAGACAGGTTCTCCCTGTAGCCCCAGCAGGTCTAGAACTCACCACGTAGACCAGACTGGGCTTGATCTCACAGAGATCTGCCTGTCTCAGCCTCTCAAGTGCTGGAATTGAAGGTGTGCGTCACCACACCCAACCCTTGAAGTCCTTTTTGATTTATCTAAGAACCCAGTCAATCAGTTACTCTTTTCCTGACTAAAGATGGCCTTGTTGGCCTTTTTTCCCCCTTCTAATAGCTGTATGATTCCCAAAAGATGATTAGGTACAGAAAAAAAAAAATTAAAAGTGAATGTGCCTGTGAGTATGCATCTAGGCGCTCATAGGAAAGATTTCTACCAAGGACCAATGTTAGCTCCTAAGGGAAGCTTTCTGGAATTCTATGGGTAGTATTCGCCTTCTATTACAGCCTTTGGCTGTTTACATTTCCTTCCCTTGGTTTCTCTTAGTGAACTGTGATCTCACTCCATATTCATCTTCCTACCACTAGCCGTTTCCTCAGTGCATTCATCACAGCGAGTACTGAGTAAACACCACTAAACGTGAAGAACCTAGAAAACATATAAGCTTCCTTTTGCTTGTGATTCAGGGACTCCATGTCACACAAGGATGAGGCACATATGTAGCTTTAATATCTGACAGAAAAGTATGTGTCCCAGGAGACAGAGGCAGGCTCTTAATGCAAGGTTCTGCTGTCCTCAGAAAGACCAGCTCGGGGTACTCCTGCACATGGAGTAGGTATAACCTTGAGCAATTCCTATGTCTTTTACTTACTTGTAAGAGGGGTCTAAAACTGGACTGGTGCACTTCAGGTGGGATTGCAGCAGCAAATGTCGATTCAAAGAGCATCATTCTCACAGTTGAAAGTAAGTGAAGAGATACTACCCACCGAAGTCTTTTTTCTTCGAGTGTTTACAGTAGAAAACATAATTACAAGTACTCTCTCTGTCTTTTTGAAATGTATATATTCTTTTTAAAAAAACTAAATAAGCCTCTTGTTAGCTTTAAGACCAGAAATGTCTTTCTCAAGGATTTGGAAGCCATCTTTTAGAAATATAAACTTCACAAGGATAAAATCTCTTTCTCTTAGTTTATGCAGAAGGGTGGGAGCCTGTTTCTTTCCCTAAACAGTCAAACTGCTTATTATCATAAAGAGATAAGAAATGTTTCATTTAGTTAAAGCCAATTGACTATTACAAGCAGTGACTGCAATTACCAATCTCCTTAAGATGAACCGCATATAGTAATGGCATCATGTCTTTTTATTTGACCACCAGTTCTTGTTTATGTTGAAAACATGCATGTGGGGCTGTGGAGATGGCTCAGTGAGTAAAGTGCTTGCCATATAAGCATGAGGATCTGAGTGCGGACTGCTAGCACCCATGCGGAAGGAAAGCAGGGCACAGAAGGATCCTTCTGGGATCCCAGTCTGAAGTAGCAGACACAGGTAGAGCCCAGAGCTCACCAGACAACCAGTGAAACCAAACCAATGAGTTCCAGGTTCCATGAGAGGCCCTATCTTAGAAAACAAGGGCAGCGACTGAGGAAGGAAGACACCCAGTGTCAACCTTGAACTTCCACAGGCACCCATGCATACATGTGCATGCACACACACCCCTACAAATATATATGTAATGAGTTACAGTGCTTGGCCATATAAAAAGACTGAGACCTCTTTCAGTGTTTGCCATCTCCTGAAAGTTTAGCATATATATATATATATATACGCCTTCTGAAATCCTTGGCCACTGCATGTACATAAATGCAAGCAAACACACACACACACACACACACACACACACACACACACAAAAGATATATATAGAGAGAGAGAGAGAGAGAGAGAGAGAGAAAGAGAGAGAGATCAAAATAAATATTGAACTCAAAAGACATATATATCTCAAAAGATATATATATATATAGCTTTTGAGATCAATATTTGTTTAATTATATAACTGTTTTCTTTCCCATTTACCTTTTTGTGGAAGTTTTAATTTTAATTACTTTTTTTTTCAACAGTATCTAGGTAAACTGTGCATGGAAATACAGTCCACAGGAGCCTTTCTCTGGATACCAGCAAATCTATCTTGTTCATTGAGATTTCTTCCATCACAGAATTATAAAAATTATAAGTTAAATGGAATTCTGATCACTAAAGGTTAATCAAGAGGATCCTGTATCTACTGTATTACTATATCTGTCTGCATTCTACTAACATAAAAAATTCACTTTATATTTGAGAACTTCCAGAATCCATGATTCTAAAGAATAAGAAAGATTTTTCCAAGGGCAAAAGTGAAGTTGACAGGGCTGGAGAGAAAGCTCGGTGGTTAAGAGCACTGATTGCTCTTGCAGAGGACCTGGGTTCTGTCCCCAGCATCCAGGTGGCAGCTAACAACTATCCGTAACTCCAATTTCAGGGGATCAAACAACTTCTTCTGGCTTCCATGGGCATTGCATGCAGGCAAAACACCCATAGACATAAAATAATAAACAAATCAAAAACTGCTGTGAACAAAGTGCAAAAGAGGAGAAATAAAGGATGTCTGGGAGAGGCAGAGCAGTCTAATCAAAATATTGCATATGGATAGAAGCTTAGAAAACAGCCAGTCATGGAAGTTAGGACCAAAGTACCCAGGTATGAATGCAGGAATAAAGCATTTCTGCCTGGATACTAAAGCACTCTGTCACCCAGCTTGTCTCTGAAGAGAGTAGCACATGATTTAACAAGATCTTTCCCTAAGAAATATGAAAGGATATGTTAATGCTACACTTTCTTAACAAATCTGTGGAAACAAGCCTCAATTCCATACAAAATCTCCAAACAGGAGAAAACAGGAACTGAAACTTTACTTGTTCTTAGGAGGTGGGCCACAGTTATCCATTTTATCTTCATACCAGCAATTTGGGGGCGGGGGGCTGTTGCTGTTGCTAAGATCGCATGGCTGTTTAAAAGAATTGTTTTATTCTCAGCTTCTATCTTTGGGGCCAGAAGCAAACTTTGTTCCGGTATCACACTATCTTCTCCAGTGTCTAAGGAAAGTGCCTTTGCTTTTTCTTTGACCTTCCTTCTCATTTCCAAAGAGGTATCTGACCTGTTTAAAGATGATTTGTTAAACACACATGAGCAGTCATGAAAATGTAATAGTCCACATTAAGTCCTTTTAATTTATGAAATTCACATCCCAAGATGTTTTCAGAGAGGAGAGTGGCTGTTGTTTACCTATGGTAACTACACCTGTTTGTCTTCGAAGTAATGTAAATCCCCCAATGGACTCATCACAACTTCAACGACTCTTCAAAACACTGGACAAAATAAAGAAAAGCTGTCAGAAACTATCATTTGTATCAATGGATCCTATTTTTCTTGCGTATATTGAAAACAAAGATTGTCAGCTTGGAGAGGTTTTTAAAGTTGCATTTAAACTTTTTGCCAGGCAGGGCTTTATTAGAAGGATTTTTTACCTCAACAGATACTGGTATAATCATAGCTGAGATCTAATTTATTTTTGGGAAAACAGAGAAAATGAAAATGTTATGAATAGTCTTATTTCAGACAATCAAAGAGAGTAGAGCAAGAAATCTAGTATTTGATTTGTTTTTCACAAGTGTGATTCAAAGAACATCTGTGCATGTGCCATGAATCCTGCCGCAGAGGGCTCTCTTAGAAGTTTCAATAAAAGCTGAGTCCATTGATCTGACATTTGGTAAACTTGAAGGTTTTGAAGGGCAGCCAAAGTTTCACTTAGTTGTTCAACCTCTCTCTCTCTCCCTCTCTCCCTCTCTCCCTCTCCCCCTTCTCTCTCTCTCTCTCTCTCTCTCTCTCTCTCTCTCTCCTTTCCTCTCTCCCTCCCTCCCTCCTCCCTCTGTCTCTCTCTTGCCTGAGGACATCTATCTTGTTACCCAAGAGCTCAGGATACATTTTTATTCTCAAGATATTCTTATGTTTGAATTTGCAGACAAAAGTCAGGCAGCCTGAGCCACAGAGTTCCTTCTAAAGAAGTATTTCATTTAGATACTTATGAAAATGCTTGCTTTTAGCAGAGGAAATACACATTAAAAATACAAGTGCTGAATTTTTGAGACCCTGCCTCAAAACATAAAAGAAAAGAAAATAAATAAAAAACTGCAAGTGCTGTTTCCCATGGGTATTTTAAATCTAGTCAGAGCTCAGGCCCTAAACATTAACATACATAAGATTCACTCCAGATTTAAGATAAGTATTATTTTCTTAATGAATCAAAATGGAATTTTTGACATCATCTTGGTTAATTCAAAACACCTCTCAATTGTCAGTGCTTCTAATATATTCTGGAATAAAGCATAAAGTTTCAGAGCAGATATGAAAGGTCACATAAAGGACAGAATAGAATGAAGACATTAGTAGAAAGCGGCCTGGCACAAAAGACTGGACAGACAATAGACAGCCATTAGCAGTATGTCTATGTAATAATACACACTGCGGTCATCAGACCCCTCTCCTCTTCCAGCATCCATTCCACAGAAAAGGCCCAAAGGTTACAAAGCAAGTTAGTGGCAGAGCTGAAATCAGAATGTGAGTTCTGCCTTTACTCTAATGCAGTGCCCTGGTGTCTTTGGGGAAATGGTGCTTCCCAGTTGTGATGAATTATTTTGTCATATGACATATCCCTACAAAGAAGGATATGTCTTCTATCTTCATACACTAAGGCTGATTAGTTTATAATTAACTTCAGAATCTAATAGGTTTTTTTCTCAACCACCTCCTCTCAAACTCTCTGTTACATTTAACATTGTTGCCTGTAGTGTCCTCTAACCTGAGCAACTACATGAAGCCAACTCTTGGCTATCGGGAGACTTCATCCTTCTCTATTTTCTTTCTCTCTCCCAAAGCATGGGACTTTCCAAAGCTCAACCCTGGGATCTCTGATCCCATCAAAATGTTTATCGTCAGCTCTAATCTTTCCTGATATCCACCAACAAATTTCTAGTTTCTAGTGGATGTTCCCGCAGAGATATTGCAATGTCATCTCAAAATTACCATGTCTAGAATCAACGTCTTCATATTTCCCTCAAGAGTAGCTCAAATCCCAACTTTCAAAATGTAACAGCCCCATAATTCTTCCAGTTTTGAAACTATAGAAACTCGACTAGGTCTCCTCCCCTTCATAAGTGATCAGTTTAAAAAATTCTGTTATCTTTGCTATTTTTCCCTTTCTTTCCTTATTATAAACATTACATCAGTTTAATTCTTGACTACCAGAACTATACCAAGAGCCTCTTGGCTGATGGCCTGATGGCTCTGACTTTATTTCTCAAGACTTTACAATCTTCCTGAGTGAGGGGACACTTTAGAGACCAAGATTTTAGCATTCTGCCACCTGCATTGATTTTTTTTTAATTGGTCGTTGCTAAAGCTAAATAAGTAGATAAATAAGTATCTCTTTCTCTCTCTCTCTCTCTCTCTCTCTCTCTCTCTCTCTCTCTCTCTCTCTCTCTTGTTCCTCCCTGTCATTAATAAAAATGTTCTGAAGTCAGACTTCCCTAGCTGATTAGGGTCTGGTGCCAAGAATGTTCCCCTGGGAAGGTTACTCATTAGATTCCTTGGCAAAGAAAAACATCTCCAGGAGTTACTTCTGCATTTTCTCAACTTTTAGTTTTCTTTCATATATCGGCCATTCTTAAAAATCTCTCCAAGGTAACTTGAAGCTACACTGAAATACTAGTTTTCACCTACAAAATTGGTATGAATCTAGAAAATTTGGCTGCATTTTCTTTTGGTAATTTGGTAGAACAATTGGTACTCTATGCATTGTTGGTGTTAATGCAGAATTATGTCCTATAACAACAATTTGGCAAAATTATGTGCCCTTTTTGACTGATTCAGGAATATCATTTCTTTGAATCTCTTAAAAATAATATTAACGTTAGCCAGGCATTGTGGCGCACGCCTGTAGTCCGAACACTTGGGGGGCAGAGGGAGGCAGATCTCTATGAGTTCAGGCCAGCTTGGTCTACATAGTGAGTTCCAGGACAGCTGGGGCTACAGGGAGACCCTGCTTCAAAAAGACAATAAATAAATAAATAAATAAATAATATTAACAAGCCAGGCATGGTAGTGCATTCCTTTAGTCCTAGCAGAGACCTGAGAATCTCTATGAGATCAAGGCCAGTCTGGTTTACAGAGTGAGTTCCAGGTGAGCTGGAGCCACACGGAGACCCTGTCTCAAAAAACAAAGAAGAAGAAGAAGAAGAATATTAATAATAATAACAACGAAATACAAAAGCTTTTTTCTATGTTGCTATTTAATAACAGTAAAGGAATGGAAATGATTTATGAATAGATCAGAACTAACCTCAGTTTCCTTTCCTTCAACATTTTTGCATTTCTTTTTTTAATCTCTTCTTCCCTGTCCCCCTTGTTTGCTACCTCTTTCTGCCCTGAAACTTGACTAACTGCAAGGAGGGCAAAATAGTTCTTTAAAGAACTGCTCACACAGTTCCCAGAAGGTGATTGTAACAGTGATTTAAACTAAAACTAAACATGAATCAAAACAATTCTAATGGCTCCAACAATAATTTCCACATCATTAGAAGTCAAGCAACATGGGATACACCTAAGGTAAAGTACCAGTTTTCAATGCTCTCTACTGTGACATTCCATCCTGATTCAGCCTGAGGAGACACCCCATCTTCCTCTACTCTTGATATAAATCCACCAAATAAAACTTTTAGCTCCTATGTGAATCATTTCAATGAATATTTTTCTTTGACAAACTCCAACATCCATCACCAAAGATTGATTCAATACAATGGAGTCTGACAAAAGGACTTATGAATGTCTCCATATACCAAAATGAAATTATCTTTAGAAACATTAAGTGAGGAAAAGTCAACAGAGAAGATTTGTAGAGCATGTTGCCATTTATGTAAGGAGAAGAGACATAAATATGCACATATGCATTATTTTATAAAGATAATCAAAATGTTTAAAGTTACTTATTGGGAGCAGAAAAGAGAAAAATGAAGAGGACAAGAATAAAACCTATATTCAGAGTACACTTTGTTTTATAATACAAGCATTTTACATAATAAAAATAAAATAAAAAGGCCCCAAAGGAAAGTATAACCAAAGATTAAAGGGGCCAATATAACTTCATAAGAGTCCATATGTATAGCTAAAGGTTACATACAAGTAACAATGCCAGACAGGCGATACCTTCTTTTGAGTTGTTGGCCAGGGTGGCCAAAGGCATTCCCAGATAGTAACCCAGCATAGAACTGGGAAAATGAACAGCAGACCCCAATCTTATCTAAAGGAATATAGACAACCGATTATCACTAGATGAGGAACAGCTGACCCTCCTAAGCAAAGACCTCTAGATAGGCTGACTAGATTCACCAGAAGGGCAAGTAGCGGGGAATGGCTGGGGGTGCTGACAACACAGCAGACAGTAGCAGGGATATCAGAATTTATGGGCTCTAGTGAGGTGGGGGGAGGCTATGGGAGGGTGCTATCTAGGAAGTGGGTATAAAAATAATTAATTTAAAAAATAAAATAAAAAGCAAACTCTAAAAACTAAAAATAATATGAAACTAATAAAACTGCATATCAAGCTGATTCTAAAACCAGAGATAAACTATTAATGTTACATGATCTCCAGAGTCATTTACTGGTGGTAGCGTTGGTGTTAGCATTCAGCAAGGGTTGTGTGTATATTGTGAAATAAAATACATGAGTAATTATATTGCCATCGATAACTAAGATTTCCAGCATGGGAGAAGATATAGACATAAAATCAAAGAAATTAAGATTTTAGTCCTAAAACTTAAACTGGAGATAGTTTTATGAATTAAGAATAAGTTCCACCTTTAATCCCAGCAGAGGCAGGCAGATCTCAGTGAGTTCAAGGCCAGCCTGGTCTACATAGTGAGTTCCAGGCCATCTGGGGCTACAGGGACACCCTGTCTCAAAAAGACCAAAAAAAAAAGTTTAGATCTACATTCTGGCACATGCCTATAATCCCAGCATTTGAGAGACAGAAATGAGAGGGTAGTGAGCTGTGAGTCCCAGGCTAGCCTGGGATACATAAGGAGACTCTGCCTTTAAAAACAAAAAGGGAAGGCAGAGACAGACAGACAGATTTATATTTAGTAGTACTGAACCCTAGAAAGACTTGGAAACAGCATTCAACTTAAAAGCAATGGGGATCCTTGGTTTCCAAACTGTAGTTCTAAACGCTACTTCCTACTAAAAAGAAGTAAATCAACTTGGGAAAAGTTTCTTTTCAGGCTTGAAGGAGGAACAGTATACAACACACTTGGCACATTGTTTCTTTTGGTTTATGACACAACTTGCAAAGAATCTTACTGACCAAAGACAGGGCAACAGCAGCTTCGAAACAGACAAAATCTGCATTGGGATGAAATACTTGAAACATTCAAATCCATAAATTCATAATCACAATTTTTAAAATAATTGCTAGTGACCTTTGAAAGATGTGAAAATGTAAAGTATTATTTCAAAACTTGTAAATTTGAAAAAAAAATCACATTTGCCTACGTTTGCCTTTATGTACCTCTAAGTAAACAATGGGCTGATACACAGAAATTTCTGCAGGTTTAACAAATTAGTTAAGAAGGAATCATAGAGGTTGTCTATTGATACTGGGCAACCCTATCTTCTTCAGTGGGAACAACCATTAGCACTCCAACACATAGCTAGATACCTAGCTATGGTATAAGTATGAAAAGCATCTGCCCAAGGAGTCTGAACTGAATATGATCAAGCTTTTATTTTGAGCTACCAATTTACCAAAATAAGGAACAAATAAACAGATTTAAACCAGCAAGGATTCAATCAGCAAAATCCACACTCTGAGAAATGATCTGATTTCTTCCGCTGATAAACTAGAAAGAAGGAAAATGAAATGGAGGAAGAACATGAATTAAAAAATAGACAACACAGCTATGAACTAATGAGTGTGTGAACGTTTTTGGATTCTTCTTTAAACTGCATAAGGAGGAAGAGAGGTGGAGGAAGGGAGAGGGGTAGAGGAAAAATGAGAGTGATATGCCGTATAACCGCATAACGTTTAAACTACAATGGACTACCTGTATGACCGTGCTGCCTCAAGTGTATAACGCAGCTAAAAATTCCTATCACCTAACATAAGGACTGCTGTACAGCTGTTTTCTCCAAATGAAAGTTTCCCTCCTGGAGAGAGGTGTGATAAGACTCAGGAAGTAAACAAAACTCAGGAAGCCCCCTGAAACTGTAAGATTCCAAAGGCTCCTCTCCAAGGTTATATAAGAAATTTTTTAAAAAATGCTGGGGAGTTTGTGCCTTTTGTGTTCCTGGCCCTCTGTTGCATGAGGCAGCTTCATTAATGAGAACTGAGATATTCATCAGTGTCCTCTTTGCCTCTTGTTCTATGTTTCTTGAGCCTTAGGTGCAGAGGTTGCATTGTAGGTGTGCCACCTTAGGCTTGAGCGGTTCACAATGTCTGTGTGTGACCAGTTGTGGTATCTGTAATAGTCTGTCTGGTGCAAAAGAAGTTTCTTTGACGAGTAGTGACTGGGATTTTTGTCTGTAAATATAAGGATACATATTTTGCACAATGCTGGTCCAACTCTAGCTAGGCTGACTAGACCTCAGTAGATGAACTTGCACTGAGGAATGTCTGGGGACACTAACTGGACATCATAGGCCTTAACACAAAGGACAGAATGTATGAATTCCAGTGGGGGTGGCAGTTATGAGAGGGTGCCAATGGGGATGGGGGGTATAAAGATGATTAGGATTGATTGAGATGTTCTGTATGAAATATGCAAAACTCAATTAAAAAATTAAAAAATAAAGAATGCCTGAGGGGGGAAAAATGCTGGGGAAGGGAGACTCTCACAGCAGCCAAACTGCCTGCCAAGTCATGCAGGAAGCTCTGGAATGCAGCTTCCATGCATTCTCACCCATGCTGGGATACAGCTGCTTTTGAGTCATTCTTTGAGACATTCATACTCCTGTAAGTAACCCCTGACGCATGCTCCAGTAACTAATCCCAATAAGGTCACTGGTTCACTAACATAGACTTGGTGGAATTGTTTCTTCAGCCTGTTATTAGTGCCCTATTTGAGGTAAGCAGATGTTTATTCACGTCTCCCCAGGAAAAGTCATGCAATGGCAGTTATGAGGTTATAATCCCATGCACTATTCACATTATTTGTGATAATGGTACAAATGAAATTACCGCACTGTCAGTCATATGAAAATATAGCACATGCAATTCTGTGGAGCACATAAAGCTTGATCAGCGTAATAAATGCCTAAGCTTCTTGCTTATGTATTTACCATAGTAGATCTTTTGGTGGTAGAGTATATTTATATTTATTTTTAAAGTTTTCTATGAAGCAGTCTGCCATGTTATTTCAGCAGCAGTGTCTTCTGATTATACCAAAAAGCCATTTCAAGTGGCTATACCATCTAATGTTGTTAAAGTACACACTGTGATCACCTAATGATGAGTTTCTCAAGATACATACCATTAAGCAATACACACCGTATACGTGTTGGTGGATATGTTTATATGAATGTTTGTGCGTGTCCAGACATTCATGCATTCTCTCTCTCTTTCTCTCTCTCTCTCTCTCTCTCTCTCTCTCTCTCTCTCTCTCTGAAGTTGAAGTAATGGGAAATTTTCAAAACTGGCTATTTGATAACACTTAGAAACCAATGTTCAATTTTTAGGTGTAAATATATGATTATGTCTGAAGTTTTTAAGTCATTATCTTTCAGAGAAATACAAAACATTTGCAGATGAAATTATAGATATCTTGGCTCGTCCATAAAATGATGTATAAGTAGAAGGGTGAAGCGAGGCATAAATTAGATAAGCTGGCCATAACCTAGCCTTGTGAAAGCTGAGTGATTTGACAGCTGGTAAGCAATAAAGCTAGAACTCCAATATGACTTATCTGATTCCGAATTTGGTACTCTCTTCAATGCAATGCGTTCCCATAGACACCTGGCACACAGCCATTTTTAAATTGGGTGCTTGTGATTGTTAGTTTTGAAGGATTTTCTATATCTTAAATAACCATGTAATATGAATTTTATAAGTTTATATTAATAATAATAATTAGTTAATCCACCCATAAGAGGGACATTAGACTTAGGAAAGCAGCACAGGAAGTAACTGTTTACAGATGTGTTAGCCGAAGTCTGTAATCTCAGCTGGACAGGCAGAGGCTGAAGAAATGCTGTGAGTAAATGGCCAGCCTGAGCTGCAGGGAAAGACCCTGTGGAAGTAAGAAAGGAAAGAAGGAAGGAAGGAGGGATGGAGGGAGGGAGGGAGGGAGAAAGTTTTAAAATAAATAACAGGTGTTTTTAAAATAAACACTTTGGTTGATATATTCGGAACTAATTATGTCCATATGCTAGAAATGAGCCTGGGTATGTGATAGAAACAAATTACAATAAGCATATATTTAAAAAATAAATTAAGTCTGTAAAGCCGTGTCTATATTATAATTTCTACATTATTTAAGAGTACTAACTGTCCTCTTAGTTATCTTGTTGCGCCAGTGATTTATGGAAACAAGAAGAGAAAATTGCAGTCCTCAGGACCCTAGGGCAAGACAGAGTACACTTGAGGTCTAATGTAATTGATATTCTTTTCCAAAATGCAGAGCAAAGGAAAGTATATGTCAGAGTTCAATGTTATTATCATCATAATAGGTAAAAAATGGACTTAAAATCAGGTGAATCTGATATTAAATCAGATTAATCTTATATAAAATTATTAGCATCACATTGGGTGTGTACTTCAGACATTCTCTTTTTCAATATTTTATGTAAGCATGTATTGCCTACATGTAGGTAAGTGCACCCGCATTGTGCAATGCCCACGGAGGATAGAAGAGGCTGTCGGATCCCCTGGAACTGGAATTACAGACAGTTATTAGCTGCCATGTGGGTGCTGGGATTTGAACCCGGGTCTTCTGCAAGAACAGTCAGTGCTCTTAACCACTGAGCCATCTCTCCAACCCCCAGACATTCTCTTTATAGAGGGAAATCTAGTCACATCAAGTGTCAAAATGAGTCTTCTTCTGAAAGAAACACTAGGTTTGAAACTTCTCCAACTTGTACACCAAGTCAGCTAGAATCTTGAGACAGACCACAGTGCTTTGATGGTCATTCATTTTCACATTTTCTCATTTACTCTACCAGAGTTATGGGTAAGTTTTTACTAAACAGGACCACCTAGAACTTATAAACATCAACTGCAATATTGCTACATTTAGTTATGTATTTGAGTATGCCATGGCACACATGTGGATGGCAGAGGACTGTTTGTGGTAGTCAGAGAACAACTTAGGGGAGTTGGTTCTCTCCAACAACCGTGTGGATCCTGGGTTGTGGACTTGGATTGTCAGGTTTGGTAGCAAGCACCATTGCCTACTGAGCCATCTCACCAGCCCTATGACATTTCTTGGTTGACCTATATTTTAAAATGGCTTACAATCTCTCATTTCTATATTGTTCATTTGGTAATAACTTACCATACTTAAGTTGTCAAATCATCTCTGATTATATAAATATATAGTATTGCTGTTATTATCTAATTTTTGTTACTGACTTACAATTAATCATCACCTCTCTACTACTAGGCAACTCATGCATAGTCGACCATATTTGAAGAGAGACTATGAGCAAGCAAAGTCTCTTTGCAGCATTTATGAGCTCCACAATGCTAAAATTTCACATTACCAAACGGTTCCAGATCTTGAAACATGGGCCTCACAGTTTGGTAGTAGTAAAAGAAAATAGCAGCTCTAACTAGAACAAACTTGAGCAATAACAACAAACTTCAGCTCTATGACATTGTCCTTGGTAATTGCTATAATCTGAATATGTCTCTCGAAACTCATAATTTGGAGTCCTGTCCCCTAAGGTAATGAATGGTAGGACCTTCAGATCATGAGGGCAGAACATCCATGAATGGAACTCATGCTTCCGTAAAAGAGGCTGAAGAGAGCTTATTTGCCTCTTTTCACCTTATGAAGATGCACTACCTATGCTAAAGTAGTGACAATGCACTAGAAGGGCCTCTACTGGACACCAAATCTTCCAGCATCTATTGATGGTAGACTAACCACACTGTAGAACCATGAACAATAAATTTATGTTGTTTTTAAGCTACATGGTTCATATATTTTGTTACAGAAATTCAAATGAATTAAGACAGTGCTGAGTTGTTGAAGAAAATGTCCCCTTCCACACAGATGAAAATTTTATGGGTTCTTTAAATGATTTTTTAATTTGATAATTGTGTACAGATAATACTGATCATGTAAGAGTAAACATGTAACTCTATTCTACAAAATTGGCCATAGGCCCACATCTATCATTTTTAAAAATTCAAGGAGGCTTAGGAAGATTGTCAGAGCATAATTGTATTGACTCATATACAAATATGTATACAAACACACATATATGTAGTATGTATACTATATAGTATAGTATAGCATAGCATAGCATAGCATAGCATAGCATAGCATAGCATAGCGTATTGGAAATCTACTGAAACAAATTGTCACAAACCTGTTTGTTGTCAAAATAAAGACCAGTGTGGATCATGTAATAAAAACAACTCTTTTAAAAATTAAAATATTTAATATTGTTCTTTGACAGTTACAAAGATTTGACAAAGATTTAAGGGAAAGAAGATAAGGACGTCTTCCTCTTCTGTTTCTCCTCCTTTCTTCTTTTCTTTCTTCCCTCATTCTCAGCAAACATTACCTAAGGGACAACAACATGCCACATGCAAAGGATAACCCCTGCTCTCTTTTTTTTTTGGTCTTTTTGAGACAGGGTCTCCCTGTAGCCCCAGCTCTCTTGGAATTCACTATGTAGACCAGGCTGGCCTTGAACTCACAGAGATTCGCCTGCCTCTGCCTCCCGAGTGCTGGGATTAAAGGTGTGCACCACCATGCCCAGCTCTCAAGTGTCCTAGAATCTAAGGACTAAGACAGCAAGTGATTTTGTTATGATAAGGTAGGTGTCCTTACTGATATAAGTGAAAAACTGTGTATGTGTACAAAAGAGGGCCTCAATAACTCCATCTAGATGGAAGTCTCTCTTCTAGTCATTGATGTGTCAAAATATTTCCAATATCATGCAAGTGCAGTAGTTCCAGGGGAGAAGTAAGGTGCCTCATACTAATCTTGCATCCAGAGCAATTTAAAATGCGTTTCCACGGTATTTACAATGGATCCAAATGAAGTTCAATGACAAATTATATCAATAGCTCTTTTAAAGAAGGGGCTGACTTCTGCCTCTTTGTAATGGGTTTAATGCCCAGTGTAAACCCAAAAGTTGGTTAATACATACCAACTGCACATTCAGAACTTGAAGAAGATAGAATTAAAATACAAAGTAACCTTGTTAAACTGAAAATATCCACATAAACTGAGGGGAAATTGGAACAGAGCTTTTCTTTTAAATTCAGACAACCTGGGTTCAGATTCTCACACAGCCACTTAATAAGCTCTATGGCCTTCCCCAGCCTCTGACTCTCAACTATCAAGCCATAGAATGAGGGTGTAATAAGGGGTAATAACCTCTTGGCCCTTGGGTCATGATCAGTAATAAATGGACTGATATCTATGTGAATGTTTTAATCAGGGCAAGACTCAATGTAAGGGTACCCAATAAATGTTAGTTTCATAGCCTTCTTCTATGTGTGAGGCAAAAAGAGTTTTCCTTAAATGAAAGAACCTTGAAGGAACTCCTCATTAATTTTCCTTCGAGACAGTCTCAACCTAAGGTTTATACAAGAGACACCTCAAGGCCTTTCCCATCCTTATGAAAAGGAAAGCAAAAGAAAGTGGCCTCAGTGTTTAGCATAAACTTTACCCATTAATCTGCTTAGCAGTTATTATATAACTACCATATGCCGTGGATTATGTTCCAGAACAGCGGACTCTTCACTTTATCTTTAGTTATAATGATTAACTTGCATTAATTGTACATATTAATGAGTTTTACTGTGACATTTACATCTATACATATAACCCACCCCCACCTTCCCCCATTCCCTTCCTCTTCCCTAACACATGACTTCTATTATCAGGTCATCTTTGTTTTTGTCTTTTTTTTTTCTTTTAGTTTTCACATGTAAGAACATTTGATACTTGTCTTTCTGTAGTTTGGTTGACTTAACACAGTAACCTCCAGTATCTTTTAAGCCTTTATCTGAGTTTCTGATTGTAGTGATTTAGTGGGAAAGTATCCAACAATCTCCAGTACTGGTAGTTAACTACTAACAAGGAAAACTCTTAGCCTTTGGGCATATTTAAATATTAAAGGGAATGAGTTCAATCTGAAGTATGTGAAGTTTCCTTTGAAACATCCAGACAAAGTGGCCACATGTACCGGTAGACAAATAGATTGAAAAGGTTTCTCCAGAAACCTCAGTTTTGCAATCATGAACACATAGGCAATAGTTAAGTGATAAGAGCAGATGAGATCATGGGGATATAAATGTGTCAGTAAGGGATGCATACCAAGGACAGAGTGCTGGGAAACACTGTATTTCACAAAAGGCAGCAAAAATGCTTGTCATGGAAGCCTGACAATGTGATCTCATGGTGAAAGGAGAGAACCAGTTTCCAAAAGTCATCCTCTGACCTCCATACACGTGCTGTGTGATATATATTTCTCTCTCTCTCTCTCTCTCTCTCTCTCTCTCTCACACACACACACACACACACACACACACACACATACAGACACACACACACACACACAAAATAATGATAATAAAATTTTAAAGGTTTTTAAAAGACTAAGGAAAAGGAGCCAGTCAAGAAACTCTAAACTAGGAACAATCATAGAAATGAGAACTACAAATTGAGTTGTAAAGGAAAAGAACAGATACCTGGAACAAATGTCAGAGTTCAGAGAAAAATGAAAACTAAATAAAATCCACTGGAAAAAGAACTTAATTTGTCCATAACAAAGTTAAAATAAAGGTAATTTAATAAAGAGTCCAACATTTGCCCTCAAAATAATGTTCTTCTACATGTACCGTCAAACTTCCTTCTAAATTCTTATCTTTATGCCATGGGTTTAGTACAGCTCTCAGCCCTCACCAGAAAAGCTACTTTGTACAGTGGGTGAGAGTTCATACAGGTTCACAGCTGGTTGCAGTACAGAGGATAAGTGAGTATGGAGTGCCTATCCCTAAATGCACATTTATATCACCACCACCCCAAGGCCCAGGGAACATCACTGGAGAGTAGTCAGAAAGAGTCTCACTCACAGCCACAGGTGAGGGAGGATGTTGTAAATAGTGTATTATGGACATAACATGACTGTTGCACACATGAGATCACAGCACCTCTGGTTACCTGCAGAAGATCAAAATAGTCAACATCCAGCGGGGATGGAGGAGGTGTCTCACCTCTAGCTGAGGAGCTGTTGGCAGTTAATGGTTGCTAGGGGAGGGAGAGGCGTTTTTCTTCAGGGGTGTGACCATGCTAGGTTGACCATACTTCAGTGAATGGCCCCACAGCCATGTGCAGTACTATTGAACTTAGGGTCAGAGGATTTTGTTTTAAAGGGCATGATGCTGGGAAAGAAATGTATTCGAGGAGGTCTGAGAGAATTTGGGGGAGTGGGAGGTGGATATGATCAAATTACATTGTATACATCTATCAAATTCTCAAAAATAAATGAAAACCATTAAATTTTAAAAGCAATAAATAATGCTTTCCTGGGAGCTGTTCAGCTACATGTTTACAAACAATCTGTGTTAGAAGTTTACCATTTTCTGAAACTCTTAACTTTGGACATCTCTAAAAACTGTCCAGCTCTTTCTCATTTTGAAGTAAGATCTTTCCCTTTTATGTCTGTACCCTGATATAATACAGATCTCCAAATACTGGAAGATAACTTTTAGCACTTATCCTAATTTCCTATACATATGTGGCATGTATGTGGATATACACACATGTACATTTATTTGTTTATTTGCTCATTTCTCTACTTGAATATGAACTCTAAGAAAATACGACACTCACTTTGCTAAGTGTCCACAGCACATACCACAGGGCCGAACACAGCAGCTACTCTATGAATATATCAGTGAATGCATATATCAGTTAGCAGGGCTGGAAATTCTAGAATAAATTATTGAATGAAATTTGAGGACTCCCTTTCCTGTGGCTTTTTGTGTTTGTTTTTGTTTGTTTGTTTGCTTAACTGGGTCAATTAAGCTCCTAAGTTAGTGTAACACAGCAGGATACAACTGGTGCTCTAGCAAACTACCAGCACTGGGGCTAGGGATGTATCTCATTTGGGAAAGTGCTTGTCTAGTATGCACAAAGCCCTGGGTTCAATCCCCAGCACCACATAAATCAGGAATGATGGCATACCCCTGCAATTTTGGCAATTGGGAGGCAGGGGTAGGAGGATCAGAGTTGAAGATCATTCTAGGCTACATACAGCGGTCAAGGCCAGGCTGAGATACATATATAAGAACTTGTGTCGATTTTTTTTTTAAGATTAAAAAGAGGCGCTGGAAAGATGGCTCAGTGGTTAAGAGCACTGGCTGCTCTTGCAGAGGATTCTAGTTCAGTTCCCAGCACCCACATGGCAGCTAACAACCGTCTGTAACTCCAGTTCCAGGGAATCCAACACCCTCTTCTGAACTCAAGAGCATTGAACAACATGGTGCTCTTACATACTGCAGGCAATATACTCATATACTTACAATAAAATAAAATAATAAATAAATAAAGTTCATAAATACTAAAAAAACTCACAGCACTTAGCTTTATGACAAGCTGATTAGATGCTATGAAGCATCCTACTGAGAAATCAGGGAACCTGAGTTCCAGGCCCAAGTCTGCTCTTTCTCTGCCCCTTTGAAGATCTATCTTACTACTTTTCTGGACCTTGGGACCTCATTTGTAAAGTAAGGATTTTGAATTGTATATACACCAGGGTTTTTTCCCCCTTGGGTAAAAAAAAGATAAGATTTCAAGAGAAAAGGACATGTAACTATTAAAATAAAATATGTAAAGAAAAGTATTTGAAATATCCATTTATTCTGATTATTTCTTCAAATGTCACATTTTTCTTCTTATCTAAATTGATTTTATACTTCTAACAAGCTCCTTTTGGGTCATATTTTTGGTTTGCCCTAGTCCCAGTCCTTTGCAATGAAACGTCCTGATCATCTTCATCAAAGTGGGTCTTCAAATGGAATTACATTGTTATATGTGATGAGTCTGAATCTTATCTTTTAAAAAGGCCCTTCTGCTTAGCCCCAACTAGAAAGTTTTGTTGTTATTTATTAATTTAGAGTACAATGTATGGTGATACTTAACTTATTAATAACTAATACTAGCTATTACAGTTCCTATTGTGTTTTATAAGCAAGAAACATAATTCAGTCCAAAAAAAATTTAATTTGGTTTTGACACAAAAGTGAATTAAATGTACAGAGAATATACTATATATGCTAATTTTTTCAAATAAACTTGAATGATATTTTTCTTCATACGAAAAGGAGAGGAGGGATGGTGAGATGGCTCAGTAGGTAAATAGATTTGCTGCCAAGCCTGACTACCTGAGTTTGATCTGTGGGGCTCACATTGCAGAAGGATGCATATCATTGCACATGAACATGCACATGCAAATAAATAAGTAAATTTAATAAAAATAATTAGGGCCAAGCATGGTGGCACACGCCTTTAATTCCAGCACCTGGGAAGAAGAAGCAGGTGGATTTCTGTGAGATCAAGGCCAGCCTGGTCTACATAGTGAATTAATTCCAGGCCAGCTGGGGTTACAGGGATACCCTGTCTTTAAAAAAGAGAGAGAGAGAGGAGCTGGGGAGACATCTCAGTCAGCAAACTACAAGCATGAGCAGCACCCCTATGGGAAGCCTGGCACAGTGGCGCACACCTGGAATCCCAGTTCTGGGAAGGTGGAGACAAGAGACTGCAGAGAGTTCACTGACCAGCCAGTCTAGCCAAACCAGTGAGCTCCAGGTTCAGTGAGCAACCCTGTCTCAAAAGATAGGGTGGAGAGCCATGAGGAAGACATCTGATGTCCTCCTCCCACCTTCACACGTACCTGCACAAATATGCACACATATACAAAAATAAATGGGTAGATAATGCATTCATAAAGGAGAGATTCACGATGGCCCCACCTTTATCAACATTCAGTTGTGAAGACAAAATGCAGAGGAAAATACAGTGTAGCTGTAAAGCATCACTCTTCCTTTGATGTTGTCATCATATTAAAAACATCCATAACCTTAAGAAATAGCAGCTGACTTACTCATATCACCGTACACAGTCTGCTGCTTGCATTATTATACGATTATCAAAAATCCATCCACACTTATATTTTCTTCTTCACTCTGCCATTTGTTAAACATAAAATTAATTTTAAAAAAGGATTTACTCAGAAAAAGGTTGTCTGAATTCTTCTAATATAATTAATGTTATGTGAGGCTTTGTCATTAATCAGAAAATTAGAAGATTGCATTGTTCAATACCCACCAAGCATTTAGCATCTAATTAGTCTTCTATTGATGGTCTACAAAGGCAACCAAGTGTTCCGCAACCAGTACTACTGCATGAGCGTTTCCCACCCTACTCCCAAGAAATGTATTTCTTACACACCAAAGAGCCCAAGAGAGTTTTTTGGAAGATAAATGTCATAGAACATTTCAGCCTGAATTTAAATTCCAGAAAAAAAAGAACATTCTAGAGGGCTGAAGCAATGGCTCAGCGATTAAGAGCGCTGACTGCTCTTGCAAAGGACCCAGGTTCGATTCTTAGCACCCACACGTTGGCTAACAGCCATCAGTAACTCCAGTTCCAGTGGGATCTGACACCTTCTTCTGACCTCTGAGGGCATTGCATGACACGGGTGCACTTGCACACATGTAGGCAACATGCTTAGACACACAAAGTTAAAATAATAAACAAACTTAAATTTGAAAAAGTATACTCTACTTCACATCTGTTTAGGAGCTGTGTTTTTTTTTCAATTCAATTAATAAATATTTGAGATTATAATATGAAGTCTTCACATTTTCTTAACTGCTACTTTTTTATCTCATCACTTTAAGAATTTAAAGCCTTTCATCAAATAAATGGAAAAAATCATAGAAAGCCATCAGGGGAAATCTGAGACTCATTCAAACAATGTTATGGATATTATAGTATAATTTTAATGATACAATTCTAAAATTGAGGGAATAAACAGGTTCTGGTTGGAATTTCCAGATATAACTAATTTAAACCAACACAATTATCTAACCAACATTCTGTCAAACAAAATAAATCTAATTTTTCAAATGAGTATAATTGAGCTGTAGTATTATAGATAAAAACTCTGCTGCATGTTGGCAACTGATAGCTGCTGGAGAAAGTTGTTTTTATTTAAGGGTGTGACTCCTTGTAGGTTGACTGAGCTCCAGAGGATGGACCACATACAACAGTGTTTTGGCAACACAAACTAAAAAAAAGAAAAAGAAAAAGAAAAAGAAAACCAGCAGGGCTGGAGAGATGGCTTAGGGGTTAAGAACACTGACTGCTCTTGCAAAAGACCTGGGTTCAAATCCCAGCACCCACGTGGCAGCTAACAACCATCCATAACTCCAGTTCCAGGAGAATTCAGTGCCCTCCTCTGACCTCTGCAGGCACTGCAGGATACAGGTGCAGTTACATACATGCAGGTATAACACTCAAAAACATAAAATAAAAATTTTAATAAAAGGGACATAAAGTTGAATGGGTAGGGAGGTGGGGGCGGATCTAGGAGGAAATGGGGGAGGATGAATACAATCAAAATGATTCATATGAAGTTCTCAAATAATAAAAACATTAGTTCATAAAAATCTGCTCCAAAGGTGGAATGCCCAATTCAGGATTCATATCTGCTTCTTAAAAGCTGTATGGGCTTCCTCAAGCTACTTACTTGTGAAACAGAGGCAATGTATTTTAATACTATCATGGTAACTTTCTCTGAAATTACTGGACTAAAAGAGATAATTCATAACAAGTATTTACTGGGTACCTGGCATGGTGTCAAACTCAGGTTTAAAATTCAGATGTCTATATATCGTCATAGAAAGCAAAGACCGTGAGAAAAGTCTTTCTCCCTCACAATGTTTCTGTCCCTTTCTCCCTCACAATGTTTCTGTCCATGACAGCCATACAGGTGCACAGCCTTAGTGCACAGGATGTGCCTGGGCTAACAGAGCAACATGAAAATACCAAAGTGTGAGAGTCGCCACATTTCTTTGAGGACTCCCTTCCTGCAGCCATCATCAGCTCTAAGAAGCAGCTCATTGGCACAAACAAGGACTCCATGGACTGCAAGACCAGAAGCTTCAAGCTGAACATACTCAGGAAAAGAAAACCGGAAAGAAAAATAACATCCTGAGGGCATTTTTAAAGCTGGAGGTCTTTTATCCATGTTGTTGTTCCTCAGGGCTTTTTTGGTATTTCTAAACACTACAGGTTGCAGCTGAAACCTTCTAAATAGGTCTCAGACCTGTACCTCTAAGTCACAATCCTGTGGCAATCTCCACTACTCACTTGTCCCCAAGACATAATGCCCCAGCTCCAGTTCCAACTCCAAATGCTACAAGTTAAGGCAATTATCTTCATTCAGGGAGAGCACAGCATTGGGGCTGTTACTCTATGACCACTAGTCACCTAAGACAGGACTCACTCTTGACTCTTGTCTTCCATCCTCACACAATTAGTCCCAAAAACTAGAACCATCATCGACTTCTGAATTCTTTTCCTCCTTTCTTACACCTCCTTTATTTCTCAAACTTTTCCCATTTGTCACTATAGTGAGTAAAATGGCTTTCCCAGCTAGTTTCCCCTGCTTTCAGTTCTACATCCCCCCAACACACACACTGCTACCCCCATCTCCCTCCCCCATGCCACTCTGCCATGGAGTCTGTTACCCAAAACACCTTTCCAAGAATCCCATGAGTGTGGGCCCAGAAAGGGAATCACAGAAGGGGAATACTAAAAGTCTGGTGACCGCACAAAGGTCACTTGTCTATGTTCTAATTTTACCAAGAGTGGCTACTAAAACAAACCTGTAAACCAGACAAAGAAACACAGCTCTCCTTTGGCATGACAGAAAGATTCCTCTACCCTACTTGCACATTGACAAGTAAGCCTACTATATCATAGACACTGGGTCAAAGACAAAGGACTTTGTTATTCAGTGATGCTGCATGAAGGTCATATTTGAGTAATTCTGTCTGTCTCCAACACCCATAGGTATATGCAAGGCAGCTGCATGGCCGCTGCCCCTCCTTGGTTTGTGCCATAACTGAGAAATGTTAAGTTTAGGGATTCACAGTCTTTACAACGGGCTACAGGCAGATCTTTCTTAGCCCTGGAGGAGCAGATTGAACAGAGAGTGAGCAAATCTCATAGAACATTACCTTCCAAGACCCACCACTTTTTTTTCTAAAAAGATAGCGATTTTCCTCACAAACCCATGGAGAATTGTGCTCCAACAGAGAGGTTTGGAAATCAAACCAGTCCCTTGCACTATGTGTTGTGTGACTACTTTTCTCTATCAGTTTCTTCGAGTGAAATTAAGAAGAGCCGTCATCACTTACTCAGGCATTTTATAATATCAAATCAAGGTCGACGGAGATAGTCCAGTGGTGAAGGGCACTTACTGCTCTTCCAGAGGACCTGAGATGAGTTGGGTTCCCAGCAGCCACCTGTAACTCCAGCTTCAGGAAATCTGACCCAATACCTTTCTTATGGCACACACATGCCATACATTCTCTCTCTCTTTCTCTCTCTCTCTTTCTCTCTCTCTCTCTTTCTCTCTCTCAATATTTTTAATTTTTCATTTTATTCTGTGTCTTAGTGCTTTGCCTATATGTATGTAAGTGCATCCATGTCAAATGTCATGCCATGCCCATGGAGGTCAGAAGACAGCATCAGGTGCCCTGGAACTGATGTTATGAGTTGTTGTTAGCTGCCTTCTGAGTGCTGGGAATCAAACCCGGGTTCTCTGCAAAAGCAGTCAATGCTCTTAACCACGCCATCTGTCTAGCCACATAAAAACAAATCTTAAAAAAAAAAAAATTAGTCAAATTACACACACAAAAATGTCTTGTAAGTAATACAACACTGTGAAAATATAGTTGTTCTTTATGCTTCTAGAAATAGTTATTTCTTGTAGAACTGAAAAGAAAATAAGCTAAAATATCAGAACAGAAAAATTGAACAGCATTTGCTAAATGCATTGCTGAAGGTCAGGCAACAGAGGGTGACAGAGGGTGAAGAATAAAACACAGTTTGACCTCAAGAATTTCACAGTCGATTGAATCAATACCAAAGACAAACAATCTGGCTTAAAAATAGGCAAAATAATTGAATAAACATTTCTCAAAAGAAGATAAATAAATGGCCAATAGGTATGTGGAAATGCAGCATCATTAATTGTGGTAGAAATGAAAATCAAAAGCAAAATGAGATACCATATTGCCTCATTTAGAATGGCTATTATAAAAAAAAAACAAGCAATAACACACTGGCAAGGATGTGGAGAAAGGGGAACACTCATACACTATTGGCAAGAATGAAAATTATTACAGACATCATGCAAAATTGTGTGGAAGTTCCTCAAAAAATTAAAAATAGAACCATCAGATGACCCAGCATCCCACTACTACAGCCAAATGAAACAAGATCATTACATTGAAGAGATGTCTGCAAACCCACAGTCACTGCAGCATCATTCACAATAGCCAAGATGCAGAATCAATCTAAGCACCACCAGTGAACAAATGGATTTTTAAATGTGCTAGAGACACACAGAGAAATTCATTCTAAAACATGTTATAGCTTTGGAGAGCATTGTGCTAAGTGACATAAGTGAGGCACTGAGAAACAAACACTGGGCGGTATCCCTCACAGGTGGAATCTGAAAACGTTGATCTCACAGAATAAAGAGGAGATGAGTCATTACCAGAAGGAAGGACCGGGAAGAAGAGAGAATGGGGATAGAGTGATTGACAAGCATGATGCTCCAGTTAGATAAGAAGTTCTAGTGTTCTACTGCAGACTGGGAGAGCATGGTCAACAATAAGTTATTATATATTTCAAAGTAGTTAGGAACATTTTTTAATGTTCTCACCACAAATTGTAAATATTTAAGATACTAATTATTCTGACTTAATTAGTATATAAATATATACATATATAAAAAATCTACTGTACCCCATTAATGTATATAATTGTGTGGCAATCAAAATAATAATAAAAACTCTAAATTTAGAAAAATTAGCCAATGTAAATTGATAAAAAGAACTGGGAAAGGGAACCACAACAGCAAGGACTTGTGGGACAATACCAAAAGATTTAACATGTTAGCCATCAGGATCGCAGAAAGAGAGGGGAAGATGGGCATTGCACGACATGAGCGCACTTACATGCAGGCAAAGCTGCTTTTCATGTGGGACATGCCAGTCATAAATTCCCAGTTCTTGGGGCTGGAGAGATGGCTCAGCAGTTAAGAGCACTAGCTGCTCTTGCAGAAGACCTGAGTTTGGTTCCCAGCACCCACAAGGCAGCTAACAACTGTATGGAACTCCAGTTCCAGGTGATTCGATGCCCTCTTCTGACCACTATAGGCATTGCATGACATGGGTACACTTACACAGAGGCAATACATTCATACACATAAAATAAAAACTATTTGAAGAATTGATAGGAGTTAGATAGAAGGAGTAAGTTCTGTTGCACAAGGTCTCTATCACTTAAAAGATGTGTACTGCAAAATAGCTGGCAGAAAATATGTTTAATATTCTCACCACAAACAAACTGCAAATGCTGGTGTTAATAGATACGCTAATTGGCTTGCTTTGGTCATTACACATTGTATACATGTATTGAACAACATATCATACCCCAATAAACATGTTTTAAATTTTACAGAAATTATAATAAAAGCTATTTTCAAAATTAATTCCACAGTATAAGGAGGTAACAGTCAGAAGGGACAGTGACAAAGATACATTCAAGTGACAGAATAACAGTATGGGCACGTATGGTTATCAATGACTCAAGTTTAGTGACATCTAAGTAACTTTCACATCCCATCATCTCATTTGGCAATGACAAAACCGATGATAAAAATGTTTGGTAGCTTTTCTAAGGGATGACAATCTTCTGGTGCAGGGTCAGAACTAGGGCCTAATTAATTCTGACTTTTGGTTAGGAAAACGACCTTGACAGACACTTCTTTTCCCTAGACAGAATTTTATTTGAAACACAGGAGGAAATGAGATTTGGCACCGTGCACCTTTATGTTTTGCTTTGGTTGTCATTTTACAATAAATTTAGTCGTCTAACTTTTTACCTCTCTCAAAGGTTGCACACCTCTTTCCATTGTATAAAAATGCTAGCTGGGACAATACTCCCTTCTGACCTCCATCTTCTCCATGTCTTTCTCTCTGTCTGGCTTCCTACCTAAAACTCTTCCCTGTTGTCTCCTACAAAATGCTAACCCTGCCACCTTTTCCATCCCTGGTTGCCAGTCAGTCCACTTCTTATTCTCATTTCACTCTGGTCTGCCATTCCATCTGCCCAAAGAACCCAGTGTATATTTCAGAAAATACAAACTGAAATATTAGCCTCAAGCCCTGAAGTCCACTCACACTGGATGTAATCACCTACTAGAAAAAAAATAGTAGGTGAGGAAAACCACAGCTCACCCACTCTTCCTGGTAGTATAACAGACTCTGCTCCAAAGTTAAAACTCACCTATGTGCAGTAAGCTTTATTAATTCCATTTATTGATTTCAAAAAAGTTCTACAATTTTCACCAATCTCATATTGGATTTGAGTTGGGGAAGAAAAACAGATATATATTTTTTTCAATAAATTCCACTGTACCACTGGCTCAATAACCTTAGATATGAACTATGTAAGTTTGTATGTTTGGGGACAATATGGGAGGGGGGTGGGACAGGTCCACTCAATTTACAACCTGTCATTACACTCACTCGAGTTCCCAGAATTTATACTCCAAGGAATGAAGACAACATATTCGAGTACTTTAAGACATTTTAAGTATATTAGAATATTAGTATATATAGTTGTAAGCAAACCATTAAGCACAAAGAAAATGTTATGATGTAATTAATTGACCTTTTAGGTGTTATTAAATACACTGTTTTTCTTAATAATCATAGTTTTAACTTTATGAAATTTTTCTATAGCAGCAGGCTCTTAAAAGCTTTATTTAACCCAGAATGACTAAAACAAAATCAATAATATTTGAGAACATACTGTCTATACTAAGGAGCATTGAAAATTATAACAGCAAAATTTTTCAAAATCACTAAAGCCAAGAGCAATGATATCACAGTAAATAGTGTTACTGACATAAAAAAATCTAGGGTACAATAAATTATGAAAATCATAATTATACAGATAAGAATAAATGGATTTAAATTCCATAATGAATGAGTCAAGTCACTGACAAGAGTGTTCAAAATATATTCTATATATGACTAACAATACTTTAAATGATATTTGTCAATGTCAAATTTATTGTTTAATTTATGTAACAGAGGATCACAAGCATGTGTTGCTTTTAAATCTCCAAGCGACACTAAATTGTGGAAAGAATGGGACTTTGGATAAGCATGTATATTTTATTTTCTTCCATGACCTTTTGCCTAGAAGTAGACATTTTTAAATTCAAGTTACAGATGGAAAGCACACACACATAATTAGAATAATTGAAAATTCTTCACAGAATACCACCTCGCACATTAAAAAAGTGTACAAAGTTATACCCTAATCAATATGCAATAATGGTCATCTTCCCATTGAGCTTATTAAATATATATTATGTACAAACACTATGCTAATCCCTGGAAATCAAAGAAATAAGATATAAACAAGTTTGCTTCATAGAACTTACAACCAATAGACTCAGTAAAATGAAGCCATATCATTACAAACTCAGCTATGAACAGAGCTATTCAGTGTACTAGAAACTCCCAAGCATTTAGAAAAAATGAAGTTTGATAGTATGAAAACATTTAATTTTAAGTTAAATACTATTATTTATTTACGTTCAATGGTATGAACAGTATGCAAAGTATATTAATCTTAAAACAGAACAAATTATTTCACCCCCTCAGACCGACATGTCTAAATCTAATATCAGCTTATAATTAACATGTTGCCATAAGTTAACATAAAGATTTCCATTGATTTTGATAACATTGATGAGTCATGGCCAAATATTCTTACCTAGTGAGCTAAGATTATGACATGAGAATCAGGTCCTACAGCAAAGGAGGGTCACACACATGATACTTTCTGACCTTAAACTACCTGGTATAGGGAACTAAACAGCACTATTGTATAAAGATTAAAAAGCTCAGCCATTAAATCATAAGATACTGTGCCATTAATCCTACAGAAACCATTTTAGGAAAGTTGCTTAAAATATAACAAAGCAAAACAATTGGGGGGCTGCGTAGTTGTTGTTTCCTTGGGTGTTTGAGATAGTTTCACTCTGCTGTGTAGGCTGTCCTGGAACATGCTATGTAGCCAGGCAGGCCTCCCAGTGATCCTCCTGCCTCAGCTCCTCTCCAGTGATGAGATTACAGAGGTGAGCCATCATGCCAGCTCAAAACATTCTTTTTAAAGAGATAGCCTCTTTTGAAATAAAAACCCACTGAACACACAATGAAAATTCTAGTCTTCTTTCTAGTCCACCACAACACTCAACTAGAATAAAACTCCAGACATTGTGGCTAGAATCTTGATCTCAAAGCCTTAAAAGCTGGTTGTTACTCTTGGATTTCCCAAAAAATGATCTGAAGAGCTAAAATTAATCTTGTATGGTAGAGTATATCTATATGTAAACACATGCCTTGGTAAAGAAATAAACACTTCTTTAAATGGCAAGAAGCAAACTAAATTTTCATTAATATGTGAAGAACAATTTCTGGTTTATATTTCAGGCATAATATGTTTTCTAAATAGAAAGCTAGAAACCAGTAAAAAGCTAATGAATTCTGTGCTCAGATGGAGTTTCTGAGAAAAGTGCAGAGTCAGTAGCAGGTTCAGCCTGCTCACTACAGGGAGGAATCTGTCAAAGATGCAAGAATGGGGAGTCTGCTCTTCTCAATGCCTGTAACAATATTCTGTAGTAAAATACTCTCTAACACCTCACAATCAAATCTGTGCTCCATCAACCAACAACTTTAGCTTTTCTTCAGAGTTTGTTAGAAATACAGATTCTCTCTTTTTCAATTATTTACTTATTTTTTATTTTTATTTATTTATTTTGTGCATGCTTGTGTGTGAAGTGCCCCCAGAGTCCAAAAGAGGGCATCTAATCCCCTGGAGCTGCAATTACAGGTGACTGGGAGCCACCTGATGTGGGTACTGAGAACCAAACCCAGGTTCTTTTGCAAGAGCACTATGCAGTCAACCACTCAGTCATCTCTCCAGTCCCAGAAATATGGATTCTCAAGTCCTATTCTGGAATTTGCATTTTAGAAAAATTCCCCCATCTGATTTTTATCTGCACAAATGGAAGTTTAAAAGATAGTGACCTAAGGAAGGAGATATTATGAAACTACAGAGCCCATTCTGCTTGTGTGGTACAAATTTAAACTTCTATTTCCAGTCCATCTTTCAAGGCCCTAAGGTACTGCCATTCTCGGTGTAAGCTCATCGTCAGCTATATAAGGAATCATTAGAAGAAATAAAACTAAATATTGGGGTCAAGTTGAGTCATTCATCTTTCTCACTCTGTTCCTCCTGCTACACTTTCTGCTGCCAAACACCTACACTCCAGATGCACGGGTCACTGGGAAATTATGGCCAGTGGTGACTGAAGAGCTAGCTCACATCTCCCTAACTGTTGTCTTTTTATACTGTCAGCAATGCACACTTACGATCCTTCACCTGCATATAACCTATAAATATCTGTTGACTCATAGATGATTTCAAATTTGAATTCATTGCCATCATTTATAAATCTGGAACCTTCACATTAAAAAGTCTACGCATCTAAATTCCATTCTATAAGTCAGAAGATACATTCAATCTTAGCAAAATGTGGACTCCATGTCTCAGCTCTCCCAAGTAGATGACTAGAATCTCCACCGGTCCCTCAGGTCTCTGCAGCAGTGTGGCCAAGATCGTTGGTCACTATTTGTCATCTTCTACTTGGTCTGTTTCATTCATTCATATTCATTTTCACCCACTCAGAGAAGATCTAGGGCATGTCATGTCTCTGATCTAAAGTCACTCCATTCAGGAGAGGAAGGTACTATTAGAGTCATTCCTTTTGGTGACCTTATGAGCTACAGTCAACCTACAGCATTCCATACCACATTTTAAACACACAGTATGCTATTTTCCTTCACAGTCTATCCCAAGTCAACTATTTTAATTAGTTCTTTTCAGACCTGTTCTTCATGATTAAAATAAGAATGAGCAGATGCAGAATAGTACAACAGTACACCTTTCCTTTCAGTCATCTCAAGACTCCAGGTAATATACCAAAATGACAAATTCCCTGAGACTCATTGCTTTCCCCTTTTTGTTTATTGAAAGATGCCAATAACATAGACAGTGCTTGCTATTCATAGGATGGATATTTGTGATCCCTAAAAATTCATATGATGAAGCTTAAACCATCAATGTAATACATGGAAACGGGACATCGTTAGGTGATTAAGTTATAAAATGGAACGCCCACGAATGAAAGGGTGCCTTTCTAAGAGGCGTAAGAGAGATTCATTCTCTCTCTCTCTGCCTCTGCCCCTTTTCTCTTCTTCCTCCTCCTTTTCCCTCTATCCCTCTTTCTCTCTCCCTTTCTTCTCTCCTTCTTTCTCTTTTCCTCTCCATCTCTCCCTCTCTCAGGATGTAGCTGTCTTCAAGCCAGGTATCTGACCTTTATCAGACAGATCTGCTGGCACTTTAATCTTGAAATCCTAACCACTGGACCTATGAAAAATAAATGTTTGTGCATAAGCCTCTTGGTCCGTGGTATTTTGTTATACCAAAACTGACTGGCAGTATTAAATAAATACTTACTAAATAAATGGATGTTCTTACAGATTAGTAATTTTGTTAATTTACATTTTAAATTTACATTTGCTAACCAAGTTCTAATTGGACTGATGAAACCAAACCATTTTACTTTAGTGACTGAAAACAAGCAGTAGAGCAAGGACGTGTAACTTTAACAAGCCTGAGACTCACAGCCTATAACAATTGACTGTGCCTCAGAAAAGCATCATGCAGACTAAGAAACATAACCAAACTGAATTATAATATTTAATTGGGTTCTATTTCATAGCCGCAAGTCTATTATCTTTAGTCACCACCATAATCTTCACTCCATCAATTTCAATTGTCTTGTAAATTCCACAGAATAAATATTTTGCTGAGAAACTGAGACCCATAGAAATGAAGTGATTCTCTTGTGATCACATGGTTATTCATTGTTTGAACCACAAAAAAAAAAAGTCTCCGGAATTCTTGCCACTACCTACACTGGTTTATAATAATAATTTCTAAATGTTATCTGCTAACCAAACCTAATGCATGTTAACCACGTAACAAACCATGTGAGGAGTAACTACATCTTCAGATAGCAAAGTCTAAATCTGAACATAAATTTAATAAGTACATCAACCATGGAACCGAAGGGTTTTGTAAGGGGTTGTAATAAGGGCAAATGTGTATTCTAGTAGGAAACTACTGTCATATAACATTCAAGGAACTAAACCCAAATAAATAAATAATAAATAAATAAATAAATAATACCTAGGTTAAATTTTTTTCCTCGAACTTAAAACTTCACCAAAGGGAGCCTGTGTTTAATGGCACTTGAGGTTTCAGTGCCCTTTCACTCCCCTATGGCCCTCTGGGTAGCCTCTGAGATGAAGAGCCTCTGCTTCCTTTCTCCTGTTATACCATAAAAGAGAAGTAAAGTTGGCGCTATTTCACTCAATTTAACTCAAGTTTCTGAAAAAAAGCACCAACAAAAGCATGACCCCTATCACCACTACAATGTCTGCTGGCCATTTCTCATAAGAAATCTTCTAAACACTCCAGCACCAAAAAAATCTGAGTGGCTATTCACCATACACCTGTTACAGGAAAGAAATACTAGTAACATTCAGGGGTTCCTATTTTAAATAAGAGTATACTGGGTATGATCCACATCTGTGCATGTGAAATTGTCCATAAGTTAATAATATGTGTGTGTGCATGTGTATATGCATGTGTGTGTGTGTGTGTTATTTTCCTCCAATGGAAATTGATTTGACCATTTCTGAATTTTCATTTGATGGGAGCAGTCACAAATTCATCCTGTCAGTGCATAATGCTCTATTGTTTCAGTAAAACTTGTTTTAGAGTTGCCCACTCAAGGGAAATATTCCAGAAAAAAGTCTCTGTTGTCACTCAGCCTACACTTTGTTAGATTCCAACAAACATATAATACTTTCGGTTGCCTGTCCAATCCACAAAAACAATGAATATAAAGCCAAGATAAAGCAAATTGAAGCAAACAATCCACCTTGCTTTTCTTATATAGATGATATAGATGATCTTTTTCATAACAGAGCTGGCATATTCTGGATATTAGAAAACAGGAGCATGGAAGAGATGATTATATTTACTTTCCTAAATATTTATGTTCAATTTTCATTATGATTTCCAAGAAAGCCATTTTTTAAAGACAGAGAACTATGTCCCAAATGAAATAATACCAGGGCAGCATTTGTACATGTACATAATTTTAAATTACAGGAGTTTTCTAGAAAGAATCTGTCTCCTCATAGCCCTGGCCATAGTGATTTGAAACTTAAGTTCCAGACACAAATTTGCTGTCCCCCAAATCTTCCGTCTAGCATTTGTTTATGAAGAGCTACCAAATTCACCAAAGAAAGGCAAAATGCTGTTCTGAACTATTCAGCTCAACAGAAAGCTCATATTCAGCCACAGGAGGCCATAGGCAATTAACACTGTAAATTGGAGGGTTTGGAATCTTTGCATGACCTTTAAAGGGCAACACAGTAGCCCATTCACACATGTACAATTATACATGGACTAGTTCATAGAAAAAAAGTGTATATATGAAAATGTTTAGTAAAACAAGCCTTGTATTCAACAAAAGCTACTTTAAGTTCTCCAGATTTTGTGTGAAGAGTTTTGCAGAGCAAAAAAGAGACTTGTGGCTGGTTGTCCTCACTTTGTCAAAGTGCTAAATCCCTCATCACCATTATTGCTAGAATGTAACATTATCACACTATTGAAACTCACTGTAAGGAGTTGCCAAATCTAATGTTTTAAAAGAAGCGATATAAATATAAATTTAATTGAATGGCTAGATATGCTATTGCTAGAGGAAAGGGAAATATACCTTTGCTAACTGGCCATTCAGGAGAAATCATAAAACAATTACAGCCACTGTGGACTAATTTAGGAAACTGAAGGAAGTGATTAACAGGCCTTCATCTAATATAGGCAAGTATGCTCTGATTTCTTAGTTATAGCCCATGCCCCAAATAGATCACTGTGAACAAAAGAGAATAATTCCCTCACAGCTTATGCATTCACTAGTCATCCTACACTCAAGCAAACTAAAAGTTCTGTATCTCCCATGGCAATGCCAGTCAATTACCAGGTGGATACTGACTCAGTGACTGGTCTGTCTACCATTACAACCCTTGATGAAACCCAACAAATACATGTGATACACACACTGGAAGTGCATGGGTTTTAGAAATCTAGCACAAAGTGTGAGTATAGTACCAATGTGCTTCTGGAAAATTTGTAGCTCCCATTTGCAGATCACAATACTATGGTTCATGGTTTGTATTTTTACTATGAAGAGACATTAAAGACAGTTACAGACATATTCAATGCTTAAAATTCCTACTTCTACTGTCAATAAATATTTCCCAATATGGTCCTACAGTGAAAAACTGGCTTTTATTTTTTGCATTTGAAATATAGATAATAAAAGTATCTCCCAAAGATAAACCAAGGAAAAAATATATACTGTATATAAAAATGGTTCAAAGTATAAAACTCAATTATATATTATTTTGCTAAACTATAGACACAGTTGTACTGTAGGTCAGATCATATAAATTAATGGAAAACTAAATTAAAGAATTTTAATAGAATTTTCATGCCTCCTTTAACACAAAATCAATATTTTACATAAGCCTATTAAAAAAGTTTGTGTGTGCATATATAGGCATATGGAGATTATATAGATGCATGTAGCATAGAAATATATTTAAATTCTACTTTCTCCATTCTAATAAGTTTAGCCATTCATCTTAAAAACTTTATAAGAAAAAGAAGCAGAAGACAACAAGTATTAGTTTTACTTCATTGATAAGGGCATTGAAACATTGTACTGAATGAATTTGAATCGGGACTTCTGAAAATTACCCAATATATCAGTGGCCTGTGACAAAACAGAGATGAACTTGTAGGTCTCTGTTTGCTAATTCTACCTGTCTATGACACATTTCAGACTGCACTCCAAAATTAAAACTGTTCTATAAGAAGATTCATGGAAACTTACCATATGATAATTCCTTCCCTATCAATGGAATAATTAAATGTCTCAATATGCTCCAGATAAAGTTAATCATAAAGAACTTTCCAACAAAATGGTGAATTCATCATATTACAAGGTATTACAAAATCAGTGACTCGAAGGTAAGATGCATCATGTGAAATACTGTGCAAGTGTGCGGGCCAGAAATGATGTTGACTCAGCTGCCTTGGCCTTCAAATCTAGCAGCAGTTGGTATTAATGAATTTCTTCTCTTTGTTTTGATGGAGTCCTACTAACAACAGATTGACAAATTGTGTTTGTAAATATCAGGCATAGATCAAAGGAGACTATGCTGGATGCTTATTTTACTTCAATTTATGGTTTTCACCAAGAAAACAAAACATTACTGGTGAAGTTCCTTATTTTTACTTGAATTTTCAATGAACAAAACAGCTGCAGAATAATGTGACTTAATGAGACATCCCTAATAAATACTGCAAAATTAAAAGCAGGGCACTGAACTGTTTACACTCTGGTTGTTTAATCTTTTCAAATATATTAGAAATAGCCAATCACACTTTGGAACATTCCTCCTTTGGGACACACATCACAAAACTCATCAGTAAATGCTCGTCAGTTTGCAGTTACAGCTGAACTTGAACACAATCTGACAATACTGTTTTTTAAGGGTCATGGTAAGAAATTATTGGATCACAGGGTAATTCATATGATTCAATTGGTGATAAAATCAATCTTAAAATGTCCTTCATACATTTCAATATAAAAATGCCATTTAAGATGGTCATCAAAACACTGTACTGAAGATATTAAATATAAGACTAGTGAAATTTTCTCATAACATGTAAAACAATTTCTCTAAAATGTTGTATCACCCCTCAAAGTTTCATTATTTTATAAATTTTTAAAAGGAAAAAGTGGTCATGTCTAAAAATGAACCTTCTTTTTACAGCCATGTCATCACATTTTCTAACTTGGTGGTTAGTAAACACTACACTCAGAGTCTAAGCAGTATATATCCATTTTGACACAGGTCCATGAGTATCTTCTCTCTCCAATTCATTAAAGTAGCTAAATATTTTCAATTCAAAAATCAGACATACTCAGGCCCTTAGGTTCCCCTCTAACATAATTTGTGGCATTATATAGATATTTGCTTTGACATCAAAGTTTTTTTTAATCTTCTTTAAGAAGCTCTATATGCAAATGTGAGGCTGGCTAAGAATACTGTACTGTTTTCAAAGGCAAGAAAAGAATCAAGATTTTCACCCTTTTTAAAAAAAATGCCAATAGGAGTAAAGCAACACTCAAATTAAAACAATGTTTGCCTCTTACTAGATTCCCTATGCCTAAGTACTCAGTTGGCAAAAGTAGTGGTCTTATGCATATAAATAATACAACTCTATTGTTTGCACTGAAAATTAGGAAAATTAAAATAAGCATCCGTGTGGTTCCCGATAGCCTTTAAGTGGTTACTGATGACTTTAAAAATTAAAATTCTAAAAAGATCAAGATACAAACAATTGACTTAGGGTGAGAGATCCAGAACAGAATAAAGTGGGGGAAAAAAGACAAATAAATATGTCTGATCATTTATGAGAAATGTAAGATGTTAGGTCCTATTGTTAAATGGCAAATAATTCGCAACTTTGGGAGTACATGTGTAAACATGGAAAGAGTAAATACAAACAACCTCCATGCGCTGACATATTTTTAATCTCCTTTGCTAGTAATCTCATGCTTGACTACACATGGAAATCTTAAATTAATTACTCAATTGTCTTAAGTTGTATCACATAATAGAGCAGCTTCAGAATGTCCATTAATAACAGTCTGAGGGGTCATGTCTGAAACAATGTAGTTGGGAAGATAGAAACCAGATAATTACCAAACAGTGGATAGTCATTAAAATTCATCCTGTCCTGGGAGAAGAACCCTCCGACTGAGTGATTTGGGGTTGCCCTTCCGAATAGAAAAGCATGGGTTTGGGGCTTAAGATGAGCTTTTCTACCCGTGAAGGACTTCTTAAAATTGAAGAGGAGATTCCACAGTTACAAAACTAGGACGTTTTCTTTTCTGTCTCACTGCCACAAGCCAAACACCCAGCACAGGGTGAGGAGACGCTGGCCACTGTAGTAACTACACATTTGATTTCAAATGCTTCAGGCAATTGTTTAACACTCAGCCAGGAAGTGGAATACTGAACAGGAAAGCATGTTCTCCCCAAGGACTCTTGGGGAGCCTGTGGTTCCTCCTCCAGTAGAGGCTGGCGAGCCCAACCAGCAGGTCTAGGAGAAATGGGGCGACATATCTCAAACTTTCCCCTTTGCAAAAGCAGTTTCTGGAAATACCGCGGTGCCGACTGATGAGCAAAAATCCATAGTCTGAAGAAAACACCTCTTGGTAGGCACCTGCCCTTTTAGAAGGAGGAAGGGACAGCAAAGCAATTGGGCAGAAAAAAATCCGTGTACTATTGGCAAGATGTGGCAGACATCTGCCCAGAAAGAAATGAAAAACACATTAGTTTCCCCGAAGCTGTGCTTTTTCTCAACGCTGTTCATAAAAGGATCCTTCACTGAAGCTCTCTTGTAGTAACCTTGCAGAAGCTGTTTTATTCAGTAATAACGAGTCTGTTCCCATATCCAAATAAACATTTAAACGAATGAGGCTCTGGAACTTATGAGCGTAATCCTTTATGAAAATAGTTAGAGGTGGAGGAATCAATAGCCTCACGGAAACGCCCACCCTCTGCAGACAGGCCTGAGAATTAACTAGTCAGAGTGGACAGAAAGTAGAGATTTCAGAAAGATGACCTGACGCGTTCCTTTCATCATCGTTCCTCACTGATGCGTCCCCCTCCCGATCACGACCCCCAACTCCTTGTGAGGAGTCCCAAATGATCACCGGCCAGGACTGGTGAGGGGTGGAATTAAACCCCACCTCAGTTCTCGACAGGCTCTCTCGCCTGTGAGCGAAGAGAAGGTGGACGCCGCGGCTTCACAAGCCTCCGGTTGCTCGCTCAGGTCTCCGGTCCCTCTACTCCGCCCCTGCTCTGACCCGCAGCAGGCAGGACTCCAGCTGGGGGACCAGCATCTGCCCTCATCTTAGCCTCCCCCCGGGAAGCCCCTCCTGAGAAAGCGGAGGGGAGACGATTGCCCACGGAGACTTGGGGACGCGTGGTCCTCACCTGGCGGCTCTGGCCCCCCTGGTCCCCAGGGCCCGCGGGCTCCCGGAGGCGCATCTGCTACCTACCTGCAGCCGGGCTTCCGGGTGGCGGCAGCACCTAGCGATCGTCCTGTAGCTTCCGCGGGCCGACGCCAGCCTTACCGCTCATGCATCGCTTCCGAGATGCCAATCCGCCGTCACCACCCAGGGGCATAGGGACCCAAAGTCTGGCGATGTGTGCTCGCGGAGGGTGAGCAGAGTGGCCCCGAGCGTGCGTGTGTGTGCTCGCGCGCGCGAGTGTGCTTGCCTCCTCGGATGGCAAAAGGGGACTCGGTAATCTCTTCACATCCAAACTGGGATCCCCTCCCCAAAGCAAGTGGAAGATGGAGAGCGCGAGACCAGCGTTTCCTCTTTAGTCTCTGCTCTTTATTCCACAAATGTCAAAGTCATCTAAAGGTTTGTGGACTTAGGGGAAAGCTGAAGTCCCGCGGCCCTGGGCAGCGCCCGCAGTCGCCGCTGTCCTCGCCGGATGCGCACCGTGCGCTCAGCTCCCGCGACTTCCAGAATCCAGCAGGGCTTGCAGCAATCGCCGCTTATTCCATCTCTGATTTGTTTGCTTGTAACGCCGAGTAAAGACTTTTCCTCTCGCCCCACGTCCCCCCGCCGTCTCCCTCTCACACACACACACACACACACACACACACACACACACACACTCGCTCGCTCGCTCACACTCCTGGTTCCCTCTCTCCCGCCCTCCCTCCGGTTCTCCGGGAAAGGCAGCTGGATGCAATGATTCACCTTCGGCTCAGCAGCCTCCAACACGCGTTTCTCGAGTTCCTCGGCTCTCGCAGGCTCCGGCGTGGAGCAGTTCCGACCAGGAGAAGAGGCTCCTCCCCACCAGTCGCCCGTCTTCCCGCAATTCGCAGACTGGTCCCGCGGGTGCCCTCGCCAAGACTTTGATGCCTTCAACTCGAGTCCACTTAGCAGCAACTCCTGGTCAGCTGCAGCCCCTCGATCCCACCTCCCAGTGCTGCGGGCCAAGCCCCTCGCAGCTGTGCTGCCCCTTTAGGCATCCTGTGCTCGAAAGAAGGGGAACTCTCCACTGTCCCCCATCACGAGTGCGCTGGCACCGTCACCACGGAGAAGGTGCGAGTTCCAACATCAGACAGAATCAGGTGTCGCCTGTGTCACTTCGCTAAAGGCGGGAGCGAGAGAGAAAGGAACAAGGGGAGGGGGCCAAGGAAAGAAATCTAGATGACTAGAAGAAAAAGAAGCCCAACGCGATCAAAGCCTCCTTCCTGAGCCCCACTCCGGGCGTTGGACTGTCAAAATGCACTAGTGATGATCTTACAAAGTCACCAAGAGGCAGATCCCCCTGTTTCACCCTAGACTCCTGTTCCGCACAGCTGGCTGTCCACAGGGTTGGGAGCGACTGGCCCCACTGTGCAAAGCAGAGACGAAGGCAGGGAGAGGCAGGTTCTGACACTCCGGGCTGAGTTAAGCAGTAAAAGGGGATGGCAGGACCGAGCGGAGTTGCCTCCCTCTGTCCGCCTGCCGACAGCCAGTTCTGCTAGCTGTGGCAGCTGCTGCCGAGAGCAAACGCTGTCCTGCGTCCTGCGGAAAGAGACTGTAAAAGACAGCGGCAGTCGGATAAATGTTGGACTATGTCTCCCTCTAGAGGGAGAACCAGGTTAGAAAACTTTATTGGCTGTAACTAGGATTCCAATTTTTCCAAAAAGAAAACACTGACTTCAGAAAATTTTGCATTTCTACAACTACCAACCTCTAATATAAAGGTAAGATGATCTCTACAATCCTATGCAAGAATATTAATTGCTAAAGGAACTTAAAGATGCTTAGGGGAGTTTCATAGCAGGATCCTGGAAGGTCATGTCCTTAAGGTTTTGTCAAATTGGGACTTGCTTTAAATAGTGTGCGTACGACCTAGGATGAAGCATCTTCTTAGGTTCAGTTCACTTTTAGTGCTCTTGGCAAAGTGAAAAACTTTAACTTAGTGGTTAGAAGACAATAAAAAGTGAGTAATTAATAATAGTTTTAGAAACAAAGAAAGAAAATGCTGACTCAGGAAACATGACCAGACCTTTACAACGTGGGATAACTCAAGGATCTTGTCTTGAAATCCGTATTGGTTCTGTTTATTCAACTAGATTAATCGCTAAATTCTTTCCAGCTCCAAGGTTTTGTGCTTTCATAGCTCAATCATTAGCAAAATTCTCTCCATCAGCTATAAAGTAATAGTTGTTACAACATTTACAAAGAACTATGGTTTACATTTTTGCTTGTGATTTATCGAAACATGCTTAGTAATTCAGTCACATTTTCTATCTAAAACATTTCAAATAATTAAGTTGAGGTGATTATTTTAATGAAATGTTTCTGCAGATTTTATACAAAGGTTTTGTTACTTCAGACAAGATTAAGCTAGGACCACCTGTAACTTTCATATTTAGATTTTTTAAGCCTAGTATTTGAGTGGGAAATTTTTTACATCTATTTCTGTATTTTCAAATTATAAAATATGTGTTATGTTTATGATTAAACACCTTCCCACTCACTTAATTCTTTGACCCATTCTGTTTTAACTTGATAATTGGACTCAGTATAGTCTTAAAGAAAGACCTTTTTTAGATGAGTATTGAAGCCATTTCAAATAAGAAGCCAAAACTAAATAATTTGGGGTTTGGTGTCTTAACTGATTATATTACTGTAGATTTAAGACAGTTTAGGACATGGCAATCATTTGTTTTCAACATATCTTCAAATGACCTCTTTCAAAAATCAATGTTTCATGTGATTAAAGATTTTTATGTTATGCCACTTACATAGTAATTCATGTCCACAGGGAACAAAGTTTATATGTAAAATCACCTGGCCTTGTTCCATTACAAATCTTACAATAATGTTCTTTCTACTCTGTTAAGAAGCCATAGATTTCAAGAATGACATTAAAAACCTGGACTCTGTGCCACAAAGTAAAGCCATTTCAACATCACTTCAGAGCACTGGCCTCTCCCAACAAGAAGTCTAAAGCATTATCATCCTTCTAGCTTTTGATTCATAAGGAGCAGTTTGCAGTTTCATGAAAACCTGTAATTTCATCATATTTATTTCTTTTGTTAAAATGTGGGACATTTTATCCTTATTTTCCTAACTAAATCCACTAGATTTTTACTGTCATACGAAAAAGCTAATCAATGTACAATTACAAAATACAACTGAACTTTCTTATCTGACATCTAGTAATACCAAAATTCTCTAACACTTTTGTGTCAACTGTAAAAATCCAGGCAAATAGTTCCCCAACATTTTGAGATCAAGGTGCTAAAATCAGTACCTTCAAGACTCTGAAAAAAAAAGTCTTTTGCAATTCCTTCTAAAAGGAACAAAGTGGGACTGGAGAGACAGTTCAGTGGCTAAGAGCACTGGCTGCTCTTGCAGAGGACCTGGGGGTCAATTCCCAGCACCCACATGGGGTTTAACAACCATCTGTAATTCCAGTTCCAGGGGATCTAACACCCTCTTCTAACCTCCGAGGGCACTGCACAACACGGTTGCACCTACCTACATGCAAGTAATACATTCATACACATAAAATAAAAGTAAATAAAATTTTTTAAAGAAATTTTTAATTTTAAAAAAGGAACAAAGTACCAAATATACCCCCATCCCCTGTGGCTTAACAGAAATCTTGAGCTGGAAGTTTCTGCCTCTTCCACTCCCTACAGTAAAAAAAAAAATGCTTTCTTTAAATGTTGAACTTAACTGGACTGCAATTCCATCACAGCTCTTCATGTTTGGAGAACTTACTATAGTACCACTATGACACACTCCAAGCTTTCTTCTTTGTGCCTTAAAAATTACTTTACTGAAGTCCACCTAACATGCTATTTCCTGCCTAGAGTAGATATTTTCTGAACTGAGCTGTGTATTTTATGCCTTTTCCCATCAGTACGATTATATTGAGATCCATCCATGTTGTCTCCATAGCTCAGCCGTTACTTCAGAGGAGGAGTGTTAAACATGTTGTTTACCATTCACTTCTTGTGTTATTTCTAATTTAGGGATATTACAAACAAGGCAACTAAGGACATTTGTGAAGGAATCTTTCAGTTGAGCATGTGTTTTCAGTTCTCCTAGGTAAAGATCTAAGACTCAAAAGACTGAATCTTACAGTAGGGTATATACTTAACTTAAAAACGAAAGTTGTTTAGGAAAGTGTCTATGCCTTTACACATTACCATCAGCCATAGTAGAGATTTTAGGGGCATTTCAAGCTTCTAATAGAAGTTTTATAGGTTGTCTCAACACCACATCTCAAGTACTCACAATAGCCAATAAAATAGATGTCATTACCTTATTTAACACATGAACAAAATGTGACTTAATTTTTATTAATTCTCTGAAAATTTTATAAAATGTATTTTAACATTTTATTTATTATTTTCATTTTCTATGTATGAGTATATTGCCTGCATATGTGTACGTACACCTGTGTTATGCAATTCCAGCAGAGGTCAGAAGAGGTTGTAGGTTCCCCTGGAACTAGAGTTCTGGACAGTTGTTAGCCACCATGTGGGCGGCTGGGAATCAAACATGGGTCCTCTTCAAGAGCAGTCAGTGCTCTTAACCACTGAGCCATCTCTTCAGCCCCCCATGACTTCATAAAATGTATTTTTATTGTACTCGCCCTCCTCTTCCATCTCTTCAGAGATCCATGCAACTTCTACCCGCCCAACTCTGTATCCTCTTTTTGTTTAAATTTTGTTTTTAATTGAATTTTTACAATTTTCATGCAATATAGTTTGATGCTATTTAGATCCCCTATCTGCACCCCCCTACTGTCCCCTGTCCAATTTAATGTAGTCATATATATACATATTTCCTATAGTGTCCGATTTGCATCCCCAAATATCATCCTGCAAGACACTGTATCTCCCCCTCCCAGCAGCCATAAATTGCCAAAAGTTCCCTAGTTTGTGCTGGGATTTCTTACCCACTTCCCCGTGTATATGCTGGGGTTTTTGTCTGGTTTGAGCTTGTATAGGATTTGTGCATGCTGCCACCATTACTGTGCGTTCATATGAGTATGAGTAACTGACCAGCTGACAGACAGTTTCCTTGTGATCATCCATCATCTCTGGCTCTTACAGTCTTTCCACTCCCTCTTTCATGTGTCCCCCTTTTCTTTTAAACCCATGGAATTCAATTGGTGTTGGCCAAATACTCTTGGGTTTGGAGCCATCCCCAGAGCATGACTCTTCTTTCCCGGCAGCTATCATTTGCCAATAGCTCCCCAGCTGGGAGGAGGGGGGACTTCGTGCCCACCTTCCCTCTCCATGCTGGTACTATGTCTGGCTTGAGCTTGCTCAGGTCTTGTGCATACTGTCACAACTACTATGAGTTGATACATACACCTGTCCTATTCTGTCTGGAAAACACTATTTCACTGCAGTCATCCACTGCCTCTGGCTCTTATCATCTTTCTACTCCCTCTTCTGCAAAGATCCCTGAGCCTTTGGAGGACAGGTATGATACAGATGTCCCACTTGGGACTGAACACTCTGCAATCTCCTATTCTCTGCATCTTGACCAATTGTACACCTCTGTGTTAATCACCATCTACTGCAAAAATAAGCTTCTCTGATGATGATTGAGAAATGCACTATTCTATGGGTATAACAATGAGTCATTAGGCTTAATACTATGTCCACTTAGCAGAATAATAGTAGTAGGCTGTCCTGTAGACTCTATGACCTATCTAACCACAGGTTCTTGGTTCCAATAATGGTGCCAGGTATGGGTTCCATCTTGTGAACAGAGCTTAAATGCAATCAGAAAGTGTTTGGTTATTCCTATAGCACCAGTGAACATATCTTGCCAGGTCAGTAATTATTGTAGCTCGAGAGGTTCACAGTTGGGTAAGATTGATGATTACTTTTTCTCTTCTGATAGAGTACATAGGACCTTACAACGCTATGAAAGCTAGCCAGTATAGATGAAGCTTGAGATCAGTAAGTTTGATTTCTCCATGTTCTATGATTCCCATCCCTTAAGCAATGGGATCTTACCATATGAGACTTAATTCTTTGTCATAAGAGGTGGTGAAGGAGGACTGGGGCAGTGGCTCAGCACTTAAGAGCACTGGCTGTTCTTGCAGAAGACCCAGGTCCAAATCCCAGCACCTACATGGCAGCTAACAACCATCCATAACTTCTGCTCCAGGGGATCCAACACCCTCTTCTGTCCTTCATGGGCAGTGCCTAACACAGGTGCACTTGCATACATGCAGGCATAACACTAAAACACTCATACACATAAATTTTTTAATTAATAAATTTTAAAAATCTAAAGACGTGGTAAAGGATTCAGACTACATCTACTAAATCCAAAGCCAATGATTGATTTTAGTCTTTATTTTTTATTCACAGTCTCTTTCTTCACTGTTCCTACCCCCAACCACTGTATTACAAAGAGACTGAAAGTATTTGGACCTGGATTCTGAAATGTCATTAACAAAATATGTATAACAGGGCTGGAGAGATGGCTCAGAGGTTAAGAACACTGACTGTTCTTGTAGAAGACCCAGGTTCAAATCCCAGCACCCACATGACAGCTAACAGCTGTCTGTAACTCCAGTTCTAGGGGATCCGACAGTCTCTTCTGTCCTCTGTGGGCATTGCATGACACGGGTGCACTTACCTACATGCAGGCACTACATGCATACACATAAAATAAAAATAATGAATAATAAAAGAAATATGTATAAGAATGCATAGAAGGTATTAAGGGGGAAAGATAGAAAGAAGAGAAGGGAAAACTAACTTCAACTCTCCTCGGCATAATTCCAGGTATCATGGTATTAAAGAGAACAAATAAAAGTTCGTATTCCTCATGAGTAAGTAAAGAAGGCCACTTACAATCCATTCACCCTCACCTCCCTGTTCTTGTTTCTTTGTTAGCTCTGTCCTATTTCCATCTTTTGGCTTGATGTTACTGGGGGGGTTTTGTTTTTCAGGGAGGGGGCTTAGGGAGGGTTGGTTGGGGGTTTGTTTTGCTTTGTTGTTGTTGTTGTTGTTGTTGTTATTGTTGTTTTGGGATCTCCCCAGCTGACCTGGAACTCTCTATGTAGACCAGGTTGACCTCAGTCTCAAAGAGATCCGCCTGCCTCTGCTTCCTGAGTGCTGGGATTCAATGCATGCACCACTATCCCAGTTTATTTTCATCTTTTTGCCTGGTGGAGATTAACACTCAGCCTTGCATATGCTAAGCAGGTGCTCTGCCATTGCTGAGCTATGTCCCCAGATTTCTTTCTCTCTTCTTTTTTTTATATTATTTATTTTTATTTAACTTGTATAGGTGTTTTGCCTGCATGTATGTGAGTGCACCATGTGTTTTCAGTACCCACAGAGGCCAGAAAAGGGCATTGGGGCCCCTAGAATGGTTGTTAGCTGCCATGTGGGTGCTAGAAACTGAACCTAGGTCCTCTGGAAGAGTTGCCAGTAGTCTTAACTGCTGAGGCGTCTCTCCAGCCCCATATTTCTTTTTAATTTTTAAAAGGACCCAAGTTTCCCAGGATGGTGAACTTGGTGGCTTCAAATATATATATATGATCCATACACCTCAGCCTCCCCAGTGCCAGGACTGCAGGCATGTACCACTACACTCATCTTAATTTTTTTATGTCTGAGTATTATGCCAGAATATCCATAAGTGCACCACATGAGTGCAGTGCGAATGGAGGCCAGAAGAGGGCGTTGAATCCCCTGGAACTAGAGTTATGAATGGTGGTTAGCTACCATGTGGGTGCTGGGAACTGAACCCAAATCCTCTGGAAGAACAGCAAGTGCTCTTAACTGCTGACCCATTTCTCTAGCCCCTTGGTCTTTATATATATTTAAAACAATTTATAATAATTTCATGTAATCAAGTAAACAAACCAAAAAAATCACTCTATATACCCCAAAATGACACACATATGCTGTTACTTTTTAGTATCTCTATACATAGCAGAGCACTAATCCACTAAACAGACCAAGTGAGCAGCAGAAAATTTCAAGACAAGAAAAAAAGGCTGCTTTGCAAAGTGATACGAAAAAGAACAGAGATCATAGAATTGTCCTGTGGTAGACAAATTTAGTAAACCATCCCAACACTCTGTGACTTAAAGAAGAAACGTTTATTTGGTTCACATTTCTGTGGATTGGCTCTTTGTGTTCTGCTCAGGCTCAGTGAGGAAGTTGTTCTGGACTTAGTTGGGCTTACTCATATGCCAGCAATGTATTGCCCCACTGACTCAGAGAGTATTTAAACCACCGGTCTTTTACATTCAACAAGTTAATGAAGCTCTTTTTACATGGTGAAAGTCACAAGTTTAGGGAAATATCTCTAGGGGAAGACTCAATGCACAACTTTCCAAGTCTCTGCTGGAATCAGGTTTGCTATAGCTCCTTGGTTAGACAGGTCATAAGGCTCAAGAGATAAAACCTCCATCTCCTGATAGGCAGAATTGCATAAGCACATTTAAGAATCTTGTATACAATGCTATACAGCAGTCCCTTCTTCATGAAATAACTACCATCATCATGACTTCGGCTGAGCCTGATAGCTAAACATAGTCACAGTTGGGCTTGTTGACAGTTGTGCTCATTCATTAAAGGAGTGCCAAGCAGGGTCACTGGACCCTCAACCTGAGTATCCAGCCACTCTTCCCATCCAACTAGTCCAGCCTTGGAAGACAAAAGCAAAATGATGAAGAACCCAATACAGGGATGCTTTTGGAAGCCCTTGTCAAGAAACTCCAATGGACTCTCATATGAACACTTGAAAATTGCTTTGTTCTGATTTTTTTCTAGTTCCCTGTCTAAAACTTGTAATGCTAATTACTCTTGCCTTTACTTCTCCTACACATCTCCCATTCATGATTCAAGGACTTTCTTTTCCTCTTAGAGACAAAACTTATGCAATTTGGGAGTCTTTTAGATAGACCCACTGAAGGAGTACTCCAATTGCTTCCTCTTCAGCATGGAAGAAACCAGAGTGGTCTGAGTCCTGATTCCTTATTGGCAATTTGGGTAACCCCTTCAGGGGATGGTGTGATAAGAATATGAGGTAGGAATTGGCTAGGCAGTTAGGGTAAAAAGACCCCAAAGAAATGCAGCCCGTTTCTTGGCTAAAAGTCAAAGTGTCCTTGTTCCTGTTAGCAACACACACTGTTCCAAAGGCCAAAAATGTCAAAATGTCAAAAGTATTTGGGAGCTAGCATCTAATCCTTAAAAGATTTTAGGGTTACCTCTTCAGCAGGGAGGATGTTGGAGGGGAGGGAGTGGGCATGGATTTGATCAAAATACCTTATATACATGTATGAAATTCTCAATAAAGTTTTTGTAAAAGTTTAAAAAAAATCTTGTATAGGAAAAGGAAGAAGTTGTTTACATTTTTGCAATCTAGTAAAATATCTATCCCAGGGGCCAATATTTTGCACAATAAATTAAATCAAGTGTCTTATGATGTCACTAGTGAAAAGCAGAATATTCTCATTAAAGAAAATAGAACAACTATCTTGGGTAAGAGCAAAAAGTTTGTCTAGAATATCAAAGTCTCTGGGCTCATTCCTATTATTAAGCAGTTTTCACCAATACAATGAAATGTGTCTCCTTTAACTCTATGCCTCTCTAAGAAAGCAAAACATTCCAAGATTTATTTTTCATTTCAGTCATTGAATCAATCCCATGGCTTTAATTTACAATTCAAATGTATCTATTGTGTACTTGTTAAACTTGAAGCAGGGGGATGGAGAATTGGCTCAATGGTTAAGAGAGAACACTGCTCTTGAAAAGGACCCAAGCTCAGTTCCCAGCATCCATGTCAGGCATGTCACAACTGCCTGCAACTCCAGCTCCAGGGGATCCAGTGCCCTCTTCTGGCTCCACAGGTACCTGGACTCATGTGTATATACTCACACTCAGACACACATGCATGCACATATTTTTTTAACTTAAAATGTTTTTGAAAACCACAAATAAGTAACATCTTTTATAAGGAAATGATTATGCCATCTTTAGCACATGGACTTAATATCTATTTTGGTAATTCACAGATTTTTGTCTACTTTTTGGTGTTTCACTCATGAGATGAATAATGTCTGCTATAAGTCTTCCCAAACAAATTTGATTTAAACTCTTGACAGCAGCATATCATATCTGTAAACATCATCTTCTTTGCCTAGTTAGCTCCAGTTCAATGGCTAAGACTCAGGACAAGAGTTATTCCCTCTAAGGAAGGGCCTCTAATTCCTCTCATCTACTCTATCAATTTTTCCTATGCATTCCCAAATATCTGTACTTCATTTCATTTTTACACGTATTGCATTGTGCTATATTTGACTTCATTTTTCTAGATTATTTTCTACTAGATTGTGTATATCTTAGAGATACGAATTCATATGCATCTTTGTTTCACCTAAAAAAGCTGTAAATATGAATGAATTGCTAACTAATCTGTCTCAATTCGTAAGGTTGGGAAACAATGTATATTTATAATAATGAATCTGAACCTCCATCTTGAAGATCACAAAAGTGCCATTCATCTAGCTATGAGATTTCACAAGTTGCATCTGGCAGCCTTGACAGGTGCTGGCATTTCCCCTTCTTGAAATTGGTCTTCACATCACATACACACATAAACACAGGCAGAGAAAGAGAGAGAGAGAGATGAGAGAGAGAGAGAGAGAGACAGACAGACAGACAGACAGACAGAGAGGATAAGGCATTCAAATCCACCCTTGCAGACCTTGCAAACACCTGTCTGTTTTCTACATTCAACTATTTCCATACACTTTCAGCACAAGCCTTGTTTCAGAATAGTGATAACAAATTTGTTCTAAAATTGAATCGCAGTGCTTCCTAACATGCAGAAGTCCTTCTTCTCTACAGTGCTATCCTCAGTAAGAGATCAAAGAAAAATAGCCTTCATACTCCAGAATCTCCAACTTTTTTCACAATCCAATCATTTGAGTTACAACACACACCCATGTTCCTTACTATGCCCAATTATTAGGCTTTCTCGATAAGGAAGAGACCCAAGGTGATTCCATGCTGAGCCCTTCTCTGTGATAACTTGGGTACTGATGCTGGACAGGTATCTGGTGTCTAGACAGCCTCATGCCTTGTGAGCACCGAGGTCTGTCAGTGAGAGCATAAGGTGAGATGTATAATCTTGGGATCACTCCCTGGCTGGATGTTTGCTGAGTTACAGAAACCAGAGTGAAAAATAGCCTTTGGGAGAATCTAACATTTGTGTTCTAGTAATTTGGAGCAAATATGAAATTAAAGGGAAGTGCTTGATTCTTGTCTGCAAAAAATTTTAAATGGAAGTGACCAAGAACATACAATAGAGAAAGAGGAGTCATCCAAGAGTAAAGAACTATCATTTCATGGCTCCTTTCATGTCAATTCCATGGTCCAAGTAGCTATCACAAGGTAATGGTTTCGATAAGTTGTCTTCATCAGAAGTAAAAATACCCATTGATTTAAGACAGAAAAACAGAACATTTAACCTTACCTCATTTAATTCATTGACTTTCTTGCTTCATAAGATTTTTATAAGAGTTTCCCAGAGTTCATTCTTCTTTGGCCTTCCCCCGAGTATGACACATTGCCTCCTGTCAGTACTGTCAGTTCGACTGTCTCTCTCTTAATTTTGTCATGCTGGTAGTAATCTTAAGTAATTAATGTTTCTTCTAATCCTCATCCTTTCTACCTAATTTATTAAACCAACTCTATTGCTTTTGGTCTATGATATATTTTTTGCCTTGTCCTCTCCCTACTTCCCTGATACAAGACTGTGAAAGCAAACAGACTCTCACTTTAACAAGAAACCAAAGATTTCACAGAACAAAATACATTCTGAAATTAAGAGTCAGTGACGGTTAGTGGTACCCTGCTTAAGAAAGCATGGAGCCCCTCTCCTTTAACTCAAAATCCTAGTGCTCTCAATTATTCACAAACAAAACAGATATTAATAATATATGGTTTTTGTTCCTCCTCAGAATGAGGCAAAGAATGAGAAGAGAGGGAGAGAGATCCACTGAAATAAATGACCACACACTGGAAACTATTTCAGAAGGAAGTGAATTAGAGAGCAATGTTTACAAATTTTTAATCAAAAAAGGAAAAAATGAGAAAGAAGACTAACTACTTACCGCTTTCTTCTTATAATAATTATATAAAATGCAACTTGTTTCATAACTATAACCTTAAGCTCAGAGGTTGAGTAATTTTCTCAATAAATTCAGTTTAAAAAGTATAGCAGTCAAAGATATAATTACATTTTTTAAAAGGCAAGAACTCATACTTTCTAGTTCCTAGTCAAGTGTTCTTTTCAGTCTGCATATCAGTGAGATTTATTTCCAGAAAACTCAAAGACAAACCCTGAAATTCCTGCATTTGAATTCTCTTTAGACATCTGTACAGAATTTCCTCCCATGTTTAACATCATATAAAATAGTTTCCAGTGTGCGGTAACTCCTGAAAGAGATCAAAATGTGTCTGGAGGTTTTTAAATGGCTCTGTGCACGTTGGCCACCTAGCGTCAAAATACAGTAATTGCAGGCAGAGGCTAACATTTCCACCGACAAGGATGACGGTGTTATTTCACAGAGGTAAAAACAAATTATGGCAGTTTCTGAAGTCTTTGAATGCTAAAAGCTTGTACGTGTCGTATATGCACCCACAACATAAAGAAACACGTCGACATGAGCAGCCAATTTTTTGTGGGGGGGTTCTTTTTGAGACAGGGTCTCCCTGCAGCCCCAGCTGGCCTGGAACTCACTGTGTAGGCCAGGCTAGCCTTGAACTCACAGAGATCCGCCTGCCTCTGCCTCCCGAGTGCTGGTATTAAAGGCGTGCACCACCACAGCCGGCCAGAGCAGACAATTTTTAATGAAAGATGTAAGCAACAAAATTGGAGGGAGGAGGATGTACTCATTCCAAAATGCTAAGGAAAAAGACTGGGGAAAAAAAGAAGAAATAGGGTGTAAAAAGAAATGAGACAAAATTCAATCATATGTGAAGAAGCAGCCAAAAATGAGAGGCGTTATATCCAGGTTTTCACACTTTTTTTAAACTGTGAAGGCTAATTAGGCAGTGTAATGAGCCACAAAAGGAATTAGTGGAATTGCCAATATTAATGGTATGTAGAGAGATATATAACTAGATACCTGATGGGAAACCTATAGGAATCAAGGTCTACCAAGTTGTCACGACAAACTCAAGTAAACATCATTCAGCAAAACACTTTTTAGGACCAATGTCAGGACATTGTCCTCTAAGTCATGGATGTAGACAGCTCCTGTGCTTAGCACAATTCAGTAAAGCAAAAAACGGTGACACTGTCACAAAATGAAGCTATTAACTTCATTAAACCAATTACATGAATGCCAAAGAGGCGTAAACTTAAAGATAGATGTAGAGTATGTGTTCGTTTTGCACTCTGAAAGCAGAAAAATGACTAGAGAATTCTGATTATCATAAGAAAAGGATTTTTGAGGGCTGGAGAGATGACTCAGAGGTTAAGAGCACTGGTTGTTCTTGCAGAAGACCTGGGTTCAAATCCCAGCACCCACATGGCAGCTAACAACTGTCTGTAACTCCAGTTCCAAGGGATCCAATGGCCTCTGGACATCTGCGGACACTGTGCAGACACTGCACAACATGGGTGCACTTACCTACATGCAGGCAATACACTCATACACATAAAATAAAATATTTAAAAAAAGAAAGAAAAGGACTTTTGAAAACAGTAACATTTCTAAGATCTATGACCACTCCAATCATATGTGTATTTGGTTATGTTTATAGTACCACATGTGTATTTAGTTATGTTTATAGTACCACACTTGAGTTTCTTCCAATTGAGTGGGCTTTTAGTCCAATTAGGTAGCTGTTGATTGCCCCCAAGATAAAAGTTGTATGCTGTGCAGGACATTGTTGTGATTATTTGGTCTTGAAGCTGGTGTTGAACCATCCATTGATGTTCTCCAAAGCTATGAGAGCTAGCCTTCAGGGAAGTGGTTTCGGGTCAGTTCCAGCTCTATTGTTCCAAATTCTGTGTCCAACATCTGTTCTGTCTTCAGCAGTAGAGTCTTACCTTCATACCTTCATGCAACAGAGGGCCAGGAACACAGGAGGTCACAAGTGGCCAGAACATAGAGATTAAGAGTCTGAAGAAGGTTAAGAGTCTGCAGAAGTCCTTAGACAGGACTCCTGTATTAAACTTCACCCATCCAGGGCTCAGGGACCGTCTCAGAAGAGGGGGCAGAAAGATTGTAACCAGGGAGGAGGTGCATGACCATATGGAAACAGAGTCCCACAAACTCCTGGGACCCACTCATATGAGTCTATGACAATTGTGTCAGCATACACAAGTACCATGCAAACTCAGGCAGACAAAAACCCAGCATAAAACTGCGAAACTGAATAGCATATCCCACTCTTAGCTGAAGAAATATTGGCAACTGATTACTGCTAAGTGAGGAAGAACTAGTCTTCTTGAAACAACGGACTCTGGATAGGCTGACTAGACCTCAGTGGATGGACTGGCACTGGGGAACGACTGGGGACACTGACTTGACATGGTGGGCCTTAACATGGATAACAGAATATATGAGTTCCAGTGGAGGGGCTATGGGAGGGTACCAGTGGGGACAAAGGTATAAAGATAGTTAAGATTATTTGAGATGTTCTGTATGAAATACACAAAAATTCAATAAGAACAAATTTTTAGAAAAGAAATAGGAACATTTCTTTCACATATATTTGAATATGAGCAAACTTCTCTGGTTTAACATCTGTTGTGGCATCCATCTCTACTAGGATATCCCCCCCAATGCAGGGCAAAAATGTATACCTGTAGGTTAGACCAGTGGCTCCTAACACATCTGTTTCCATCTGAGGGGTTCATAGCATCCTCATAAATGTATGATTATGTGAAATTCCTGATTTCTTTTTCTCGCCCACTAAAGAAAGCATAGTTGAACCTCCCTCTGTTTCCCTGGGCCTGCACCACCTGCAGGCCTCTCTCTCCAGGTTAAGTTGATTGCGCCCTCCATGCCTTGACTCCCACAGCCTCACTAACCCTCCCATCCTCCCCATTCCCCCGACACATCCCTTCTCCTAGCCCGGGTCCTGTCCCATTCCATGTCTTGGCACCCAAGACACCTGGGGAACCACCAGTGCTTCCTGATCCTTTGCATCCAGACCAACTCAGTTCCTTCTCGGGTCCCCAGGGGCTCTGCGGGCCTGGCCCCGCCCTCACTTCCCTCTGCCTCCCTGGGTCTGCACAACCCTCCAGCCTCTTTCCTGGACACCTGGGCTGACCTTTCCTCTTCCTGGTCCTTGGCATCCAGAGGAACCTAGCTCCTCAGTGCAGTCCCCAGGGGCCCTTGGAGCCACTTCCTGCCCCGATCAAATACCAATAGTCCTCTAGAGGAGTAAAATAAGAACCCCCAAGAGACAATGCAGGACATGGAATTCAAAAGAACAATTATAAGCATGATAAAAGAATTCAGTGAATTTAAAGAACAAAAAAATAAAAGAAATCAAAGAACTGAAGGAACACAGGGATAAACTTTTGAATAAATTCAGAAAAGAGTTAGAAATATTGAAGAATACTCAGGCTGAAATGAAGAAGGAAGTAAAACATTCAGTAAGCCAATTAGAAATGACAGGAGAAAGCCTCACCACTAGGATGAATGAAATGGAAAACAGAGTATCACAACAGGAAGGTAAAGAGGATGAAATAGACCACTCAAGCAAAGAGTATGAAAAATGTACGAAAGCACAAGAATGGAATATGCAGGAATTGTGTGACACTATAAAAAGACCAAACATACAAATCATAGGCATACAGGAAGGAGAAGAATCCCAAGATAATGGCATGAACCAG
>NW_008349000.1:1107510-1108987 GCF_000622305.1 Nannospalax galili | reverse complement strand
GCACAAAACAAAGAGAAAATTCTGAAAGCTGCAAAAGAGAAACAACAAGTCACATATAAAGGAAAACCCATTAGGATAACTGCTGACTTTTCAGTACAAACTATGAAAGCCAGAAGAGCCTAGAACAAAGTATTCTCACTTTTAAATGACCACAGATGCCAACCCAGATTACTATACCCAGCAAAAAATGTCTATTATAGCCAAAAGGGAAAAAAAATCTTCCATAACATAAATAGGCTGAATTCATACAAAACCAGCCCTTCAGAGAGTTCTGGAAGCAATACAAAGAGCTGAAGAAAGGAATGACTATACCCAAGGGATTGCATAAAGAAATTCATTGAATGTATAACTGTGGAAAAGTACACGTATATCAAGAATGTGAACAGAAACAAAAATGACAGGATTCAATACACATCTTTCATTAATAACTTTAAATATTAACAGACTGAACTCCCCAGTCAAAAGATACTGACTAGATGAATGGATTAAGAAACAAAACCTATCTTTCTGTTGTCTGCAAGAAACCCATCTCACTTTCAAAGTGAAAGGATGGAAAAAAATATACAGGAAAGACTGTAAGAGCCAGGGGTGGTGGATGTCTACAAGGGAGCAGACTCTTCCAGGCAGCTGGGAACTTGTTCATATAAACTTAGAGCAATGGTGACAGAATGCACAAACTCATACATGATATTACAATCATGAACATATATTCACCAAACTCTGGTGCACCCAACTTCATAAAAACAATACAACAGGAATTTAAGACCCAGATTAATCCCAACTCATTAATAGTAAGCGACTTCAGCACCCCACTGTCTCCATTAGATAGGTCGACAGGGCAGAGAGTTAACAGAGAGACATCCGAATTAAACAATACCATATATCAAATGGACTTAAAAGACATCTACGAAGTATTCCACCCAAGCACCAAAGGGCATACTTTCTACTCAGCACCCCATGGAACTTTCTCCAAAATCAACCATATACTGGGGCACAAAAAAACCTCAAAAATACAAAAAGATTGAAATAATTCCATGCATTCTATCAGACCACAATGCAATAAAGCTTACAATCAACACCTGAAGAAGCCCTAATCACCACATGAACTCATGGAGATTAAACAACACACTCCTGAATGATGAATTGGCCAAAAGAGAAATTAAGGAAGAAATAAAAATATTCCAGGAACTAAATGAAAAGGACAATACAACACGACAAAACCTCTGGGACACGCTGAAAGTGGTCCTTAGAGGGAAGTTTATAGGTCTAAGTGCCTACATCAGAAAATCAGAAAGAACACAAATAAATAGCTTAACGTTGCAACTCACCACACTTGAAAAGCAAGAGCAAACAAAACCCAAACCCAGCAGACAAGAAATAACAAAAATCAGGGCAGAAATTAATGATTGAAACAAAGAAAACAATACAAAGAATCAACAAATCCAAGAGCTGGTTCTTTGAAAAGATAAACAAGATT
>NW_008349000.1:1105484-1106759 GCF_000622305.1 Nannospalax galili | reverse complement strand
GATCAAATTATTCCTTTTTGCAGATGATATGATATTATATCTAAGAGACACTAAAAATTCCATCAGAAAACTCTTAAAAACGATTAATACTTTCAGTAAGATGACAGGTTACAAAATTAACATACAAAAGTCTGTAGCCTTTCCATATACCAATAACAAGCAATCAGAGAAAGAGCACATGGAAACACTCCCCTTCACAATAGCTGCAAAAAAAATAATATATCTCGGAATAAACCTGATGAAAGACATTAAAGAGCGCTACAATGAAAATTGTAACTCTTTAAAGAAAGAAATTGAGGAAGACATCAGAAGATGGAAGGACCTCCCATGCTCATGAATTGGAAGAATTAATTTCTGAAAATGACCATCCTACCAAGAGTCATATATAGATTCAATGCAATCCAATGCCAATCAAAATCCCCATGACATTTTTCACAGAATTGGAAAAAAAGCAGCCTAAGATTCATATGGAACCACAAAAGACCTCGGATAGCCAAAGCAACCCTGAGCACTAAGAGCAATGCCAGGGGGATTTCTATACCAGATTTTAACCTGTATTACAGAGCTATAGTCATAAAAACAACACGGTACTGGCACAGAAATAGACCCATAGATCAATGGAACAAAATTGAAGACCAAAAAATGAGTAAATGTAATTTCAACCACCTGATATTTGACAAAGGGGCCAAGTATATTCACTGGAGGAAAGACAGTATGTTCAGCAAATGGTGCTGGCAAAACTGGATCTCCACCTGTAGAAGAATTAAACTAAAGCACTCTCTTTCTCCCTGCACAAAAGTCAATTCCAAATGCATCAAAGACCTCAATGTAAAGCCTGAAACTCTGAAATTGTTAGAAGAAAACATTGGGAAAAACCTACAAGATATACATGTCAGAAGGAATTTTCTAAACCAGACATCAATTGCTCAGGAAAGAAGGGCAAGAATTAAACAATGGGACCTCATTAAACTAAAAACCTTCTGTACATCAAAGGAGGAAACCAGGGATGCGAACAGAAAACCCCCACAATGGAGAAAATCTTCCCCAGTAACACATCCGACAGAGGTTTGATATCCAGAATATATAACAAACTCAAAAAACAGAGAATCAAGACAAGAAGCAACCCAATTAAAAGATGGGCTAAGGAGCTGAACAGAGAGTTCTGAAAAGAAGTAAAGATGGCTATGAAACATCTTAAAAGTTGTTCAACATCACTAATAATTAGGGAAATGCAAATTAAAACCACTTTAAGATTTCATCTTACCCCAGTCAGAC
>NW_008349000.1:1104907-1105158 GCF_000622305.1 Nannospalax galili | reverse complement strand
ACACAATGGAATTTTACTCAGCAGTAAAGAAAGATGAAATCATGAACTTTGCAGATAAATGGATGGAACTAGAACATGTTATACTAAGTGAAGTAACACAGACTCAAAAAAAAAATCGACATATGTTCTCCCTCATATATGGATCCTAGAACCAAACGCTAATAAGTGAGTATGTATCCAGACATAACTACAGGAACCAGGGCAAGGGTAAGGAAACAGTGAGGTAAAGGAAAAGAAATAACCTGAAGGAG
>NW_008349000.1:1103525-1104753 GCF_000622305.1 Nannospalax galili | reverse complement strand
AGGGTATACAAGGAACCTAGGGGATAAAGGGAAAGGAGCTCAAGAGAGGTAGGACCATAGGAGAAGGGTATTATTAAGGGAGAAAAGGGGGAATGGGGGTACCTTAATTGGGGAAACCATGATGGAAGGGTTAGACAATATGAGAAATAAATAATGCCTAGCTAATTTTGAAAGCCAGAGGCAACCATATTACTCCTATAACCTACTGACAAATTATACATAGCAAATCGAGAAATATATGTCTAGATAAGGTTTATCTGAGAACAATTGGTCTTTGCCCAAGATTTATCTACACGACACACAGTAATTAAAAGTACCAGACTGGTGGAACTAACCTTCTTGGATATTTAACAGACATACTTTGAGGCCTATATTAATTTGGTCAGAGGGACACGAAGGACAGTTTTTGCTTCTTGCCCTCCTAGGTTGACCAGTTCCAGGGGACTATGAGTATCTCTCAAAATGTCCTGTAGTTGTGGTGGGTCACCTGTCTTCTTGATGAAAGAGGCCGAGGAGACCCCACCAGATGGACTTGAACCAGTGTCCATTCTACAAAGATGAGGGTCAACACAGAGGAATCATTGTCTCCAAGCTTCCAAACAAAGCCAACTATGGTCAAGTAGGACCTTTGACTTATCTTCATGTAGGCAGAACTGGTAAAAGAAAGGAGCCAGGGGCTCCTCCCAAGACCATGTGATCCCTGAGGAACAGATCCTCAAACGACCTTAAGATTAAAAATAAATTGGTTTATCTGAGGCCAACTGTATGGCCTTAAACACCAAAAGGAAAGTATAACCAAAGATTAAAGGGGCCAATATAATTTCATAAGGGTCAATATGTATAGCTAAAGTCTACATAACAAGCAACAATGCCAGACAGGTGATACCTTCTTTTGAGTTGTTGGCCAGGGTGGCCAAAGAGACTCCCAGATAGTAACCCAGCGTAGAACTGGGAAAATGAACAGCAGACCCCAATCTTATCCAAAGGAATATTGATAACTGATTACCGCTAGATGAGGAACAACTGACTCTCCTAAAACAAAGACCTCCAGAAAGGCTGACTAGACTCACCAGAAAGGCAAGTAGTGGGGAAGGGCTGTGGGTTCTGACAACACAGCAGACAGTAGCAGGAATATCAGAGTATAACGATTCTAGTGGGGGGAGGAAGGCTATGGGAGGGTACCATCTGGGAAGTGGGTGTATAGTCAAATGAGATGGTTTGGGATGTT
>NW_008349000.1:1099534-1102605 GCF_000622305.1 Nannospalax galili | reverse complement strand
AATGCTGTTGTAATGAAATGCTTCTTCTAAGTATGTGGTTATTAAATAAATAATTTTAAAAAATAGTTTTAAATTTATTCATTCATTCATTTCTAGTTTTCTGAGGCAAGGCTCACTCAATAGCCCAGGCTGGCCTCAAAATTATGGAAATCTTCATGCCTTAGCCTCCTAAATGCTAATGAGGATTGCACATGTGTCACCACAATGAGCTTGAAACTTATTTCTGATTGAAACATCATAAGTGCACATATTTACAGAGTATAATGTGATAATTTTATATATGTATACCATGTGCAGTAATCAAATTAGAGTGATTGACATCTCTATCTTCAACATATATTATTTCCTTGTGCTTGGAGACTGTAAACTCCTGTCATCTAATTCTTTATAAAGTGTATGGCAAGTTGTTATAAACCATAATTACTTTGCTGCTCAATATAATGTAAAACCTTATTCTCCTTAAAAAAAAAAGAAAGTATAGTTGATGAGTTTATAAAGTGAATTTAAAAAGCTATAATTTCCCTGATTTATATTATGAATACTAACAAAAATTCAGTTATTCATTATTCATTCCCCACTTCATTATTCATTACCCGCTTCACAACAAATTATCAACTTGTATAAGGCCAGCACTTAGATAATAAATATCATTGAAGATTTTATTTTAGTTATCTTTCTAATTCAAGACATAGAGAAAATCAGGAAAGGCTGAGTAGAAATATAGTTTATACTTACCAGCAACCAATAGGAGTCAAAAAGGATGTTTCAAAACATTTTCAGTGCTCCTTTATTTCCAAAAGTCAAACTAAGCCACACAAAACTCACAGTTGCTTTAACAATATTCAGCTGTGAAAGTTTTAAGACTTCGGTGTAAGGAGGTATTTTCTTGAGCTCTGTGTTTCACAATGAGCCTACTTCCCCTGGTTTTGTCCATTGTAGGCTTTGATTGAGCTGATGTCTGTCCCTTTGGTCTCAGGTTTCAAATTCCCTAAGGACCTCTTCCTGGTTAACTCCTTTCACCACCATTTAACACTTTGCAACTTTACAGAGCAACATACATTATCCCACCAAAAGCCTCCAGCGTTTGTAAAGGGAAATTACTCCTACTCCAATTTTATCTCTGATATAATGGTTCTCAAACATTATTCCTCTTTTCTGGGCAAATAGATAATTCCCTTTATGAGTCTGTTAAGATTGTTGATATTGGGACTAGAGAGAGGGCTCTGCAGTTTAAAGCACTGACTACTCTTGCAGAGGACCCAGGTTCAATTCCCAGCACCTGCATGGTAGCTAACAATCTTCCATAACTCCAGTTCCAGGAGATCTCATGCCCTCTTCTGACCTCCACAGGCATTGCATGACATGGATGCACTTACATACATGCAGGCAATACATTCATACCCATAAAATAAAAATAAAAAATAAAAATATTTTCTGTTGATTGACATTCAAAGTTATCAAATATATAAACCAATTCTCATTAAAAATAAAATGTAAATATATTGATAGAATAATATTTATTTTTTTCTCTTAAGAAGAACAATAACAGCCAGCCCAACCTGGTTTACATAGCAAATTCCAGGCCAGTGAGAGTTACATACCTTGCCTCAAAAAAAAAAAAAAAAAATCAAAAAATACGTCTAGCCACAAGTCCAAGAGACACCAAGTTTCAAAGTAAAAATTATTTACAAAATATCAAAAACTTGTGCTTTTAGAACACTTCAATTTGCCCAAACCAATGACTGCTGTCTGAATTTTCTGCCTCATATCCTACTTCTATGAAAATATACAAACATGAAATCATGTGAAATAGAGACTACATAACCAAAATCATAAATAAATAAAGCCCACAAGGTAGTTTCCTCTTTTCAATGGAAATAATTCTGCTAAAGGTTGTCAAATGACTACATAAATAGAACTTCTTCCAAAAGCTCAGGAAGTTCTGAGGCCACACATTCTGGCCTGTGTCCAATCAATTCATAGCCAGGAGTCCCTATACAGGTATATCTTTCCCCTTGAGTTCAGAGAAAGCTCCTGCTCTGTAATCAATACGGTCAAAAGGGTAGTAGGGAGAAACAGACTGTGCTAAGCTCATACTCTAGAATTCAGAGTAGAAATCCTTGGTTGCACACTGTTCGTGGACAAGCTGACCCATTTTCAGTATAATTATTTCGGAAGCTTAAGTAAGTTCTATCTGTTTAATCCTTAGTAAAAAGTACAGGTTGCAATTAGGTATGATCTTATTTTCTAGAATTATAATTCAAGTTAAAGAGTAAAAAATGTTTATCAGCCATTGAAATCCACTAACCACAATTAACATATATTGTAGTAGTAGTAGGGAGCCTCAGTTTAGGACTGGAACGTGTTTCAAGATTGTATATGTTGTCCGGAATGAAATATGTTCCAATCCTATGGAAACAATGATTAAAGTAGAAATTAAGTTCTTTTACTTGTGTACAAGGGAATGAAATCTAGAGACTGAATCAAGTTCTCAGTTCATAGCACTACCAATATATCAACGCCATGTTTGGGGAGCAATGGAGAACCTGATGAATGTGTATACGTCTAAAATTTCACTGATTGTTCCAAGGAATCCAGAAGTCCGCTAAACCATCACAACATCCCAGTGAAGATTTAGGCAGTTATGTTCAGCAAGTGGTGCTGGTAAAACTGGATCTCTACCTATAGAAGAATGAAACTAAACCCGTATCTTTCTCCCTGCACAAAAGTCAATTCCAAATGGATCAAAGACTTCAATATAAAGCCTGAAACTCTGAAACTGTTAGAAGAAAACTTTGGCAAAAACCTAAAAGATATAGGTTTGGGAAAAGATTTTTTAGCCGGACATCAATTGCTCAGGAGACAAGGTCAAGAATCAACAAGTGGGACCTCATCAAACTAAAAAGCTTCTGTACATCAAAGGAGACAACCAAGGAAACAAACAGAAAACCCACAGAATGGGAGAAAATCTTCACCAGCGACACATCTGATAGAGGTTTAATTACCAGAATATATAACGAACTTAAAAAACAGAGAACCAAGACAAGAAGCAACCCAATTGAAAGATGGGC
>NW_008349000.1:1098608-1099063 GCF_000622305.1 Nannospalax galili | reverse complement strand
GAAATTTGCAGGTAAATGGATGGAACTAGAAACTGTTATACTAAGTGAAGTAACCCAGAATCAGAAAAAAAAATCGACATATATTCTCCTTCATATGTGGATCTTAGAACCAGACTCTGATAAATAAGTATGCAATCAGACATAACTACAGGAATCAGGATAATTGAAAGGAAACAGGGAGGTAAAGGAAAAGAAAGAACCTGAAAGAGAAGAACAGTAGGAAACAGGCCTTAATAAGGGAGATATGGTTAAAAACTGGTTGTGTTTAAGGGAGCGGGGGAGGGAAGGGTATACAAGGAACCTAGGGGATAAAGGGAAAGAAGGAGCTCAAGAGAGCTAGAACTGTAGGAGAAGGGTATTAGTAAGAGAGAAAGGGGAGAAATAGGGGCACCTTAATTGGGAAAACCATGATGGAGGGGTGAGACAATGTGAGAGATAAATAATGCCTAGCTAGT
>NW_008349000.1:1097432-1098426 GCF_000622305.1 Nannospalax galili | reverse complement strand
AGTCATACTTCAGGCCTATACTAATCTGGTCAGAGGAACTTAAAGGACAGTTTTTGCCCCTTGCCCTCCAAGGTTGACTAAGTTCCAGAAGACTATGGAACATCTCTCAAAATGTCCTGTAACTGGTGAGTCACCTGTCCTCTTGTTCAGGAAGGACATGGAGACCCCACAAGATGGACTCGAACCAGTGTGCCATCTACAAAGAGGAGGGTCAACTCAAAGGAAACATCTCATTCATGCTTCCAAGTGAAGCCAGACATGGTCTAGCAGGACCTTTGACTTATCTTCACATAGGTGGAACTGGTAAAAGAAAGGAGCCAGGGGCTCTTCCCAAGCCCTTGTGACCCCTGAGGAACAGATTCTCAAAACGACCTTAAGATTAAAAATAAATTGGTTTCATTCGCCCTTCCATCTCCCCTGCTGTTCTCTGCTCCTGGTTTGGGCCCTGCGCCATTCCTGGTCTTGGGTCCCCAGACACCTGGGGAATCGGTGCTGCTTCCTGATCCTTTTCACCCAGGCCAGCTTGGTGCCTTCCTTGGGCTCCAGGAGCACTGCTTCGGGACCGGCCCCACCCTCACCTCTCCCTGCTTCCCTGGACCTGCACCAACGGCTAACTCTCCTGGCCTGCTCTCCTGCCCTCAGGCCTCTCTTGGGGTAAGTCTATCACACAGCCCTCCGTGCCTTGACTCCCCCAGCCGCATTCACCCTTCCATCTCCCCAATGTTCTCTACTCCTAGCTTGGGCCCTCTGCCATTCCTAGTCTTGGGGCCCCAGACACCTGGGGAGCCAGTGCTGCTTCCTGATCCTTTTCACCGGGACCGGCTTGGTGCCTTCCTTGGGCCCCAGGAGCACTGCCTCTTGACCCCACTGCTTCGGGACCTGGCCCCACCCTCACCTCTCCCTGCTTCCCTGGACCTCGACGACCGGCTAACTCTCCTGGCCTGCTCTCCTGCCATCAGGCCTCTCTTGGGGTAAGTCTATAGCACAGCCCTCT
>NW_008349000.1:1066527-1095875 GCF_000622305.1 Nannospalax galili | reverse complement strand
TCTTTTTTAAACGGGATCTCCTTGTAGTCCCAGCTAGTCAGGAACTTGATATGTACATGAGGCTGGCCTTGAACTCACAGAGATCCTCCTGCCTCTGCCTCCCTAGTGCTGGTACTACAGGTGTGTGCCACCACACCTGGCTTGGAGATCTTTTTTAAAGATTAAAAGTTCATTTAATTTTATGTCTTATAGGGTTTATACTAAGTACAATAACTGTACTAACTGTATAAGTTAGTACTAACTGTATTAATTCAACTGTAAATCTAAAAATTTACAGCCAATTTTGAAGGAGATGCACCTTAGCTCTGGAAATTATTATTGAATATGTCAATGCCATTGTAATGAAAAAAAATAATTCAATTTTTTTTAAAAAAGTCCTATAGTATTGTTTTTATGAATTTGGGTGCACCAGAGCTTGGTAAAAAAAAATAAAAATAAAAATAAATAAATTGGTTTATCTGGGCCAAATGTATGGCCTAAACACCCAAAAGGAAAGTATAACCAAAGATTAAAGGGGCCAATATAATTTTTAAGAGTCCATATGTATAGCTAAAGGCTATATAACAAGGAACAATACCAGATAGGAGATACCTTCTTTTGGTTGTTGGCCAGGGTAGCCCAAGAGACTCCCAGATAGTAACCCAGCATAGAACTGGGAAAATGAACAGCAGACCCCAATCTTATCTAAAGGAATATTGACAACTGATTGCTGCTAGAAGAGGAACAGTTGACTTTCCTAAAACAAAGACCTCTGGATAGGCTGACTAGATTCAGCAGATGGGCAAGTAGTGGGGAACAGCTGGGGTGCCAACAACACAGTGGACAGCAGCAGAGATAACAGAGTATAAGGGCTCTAGCGGGGGGAGGGAGGCTATGGGAGGGTGCCATCTGGAAAATGGGTGTATAGTTGAATAAAATGGTTTGGGATGTTCCGTGTGATATACACAAAAAAAATCAACCAATTTTTTAAAATGTATTATATTTGAGGAGGAATCACAAAAATTTATATCATGTTAATTAGTAGGGGTGATAAACATTACCATTGAAATCTACCCAATGATTTTATAGACATACACAGGCACCAAGGACCTGAGTGCAGCCAATTATGACTAGTAATAACCAGATACATACAGATTAGAGACACATGCACCAACATCTCAGTGTTAATAGCAAAAACTGTGAGTCTTTCTGTAAGAAACAGTATGTTTTAAAATGAAATGGAGATCGTTTTTAAAGGTTAAAAACTCAATGTTATGTCTTACAGGGCTTATACTGAGTTCAATATTGTATCAGTGAACCTAAAAATTTTATAGCCACTTTTGAAAGAGCTGTATCTTTGCTCTGGAAACTGTTATTGAGCATATTAAAGCTGTAATGATAATGCTTCTTCTAAAAAAAAAGATAATATTTTTTAAATGTAGGAAACAGAATATTTTAAAATGAAATGGAGATCTTCTTTAAAGGGTAAAATCTCATTCAATTTTATATCTTACAGGGTTTATACTGAGCACAATATTGTATAACTGTATTAATTCAACTGTAAATAATTCAACTGTGAACCTAAAAATTTACAGCCACTTTTGAAAGAGATGTGTCCTTGCTCTGGAGTGCGTTACTGAATATGTCACTTTTCTGTTGCTGTGATACAAATGCTGACCTAAGCAATTTATAGAAGGAAGAGTTTATTTGAGCTTATGGTTCCAGGGGAATTACAGTCCATCATGGCAGGGATGCATGGTGGCTGGAGGTGACTGGAACAGAAGTGAAGCTCTCACATCATCACGCAGACACAGGAAGCAAGAGAGGGCGGTTGGAGATCTGGCAAGGCTTAAGAACTCTCTAAGCCCACCCCCAGTGACGTGCCTCCTCCAGGATAGCCACATCTTCTAAAACCTCCTAAAACAGTGCCATTATATGGGGACTAAATATCCAAACACTTGGAGCCTATGGGGGACATTTTCATACAAACCACCACAGTTACTGAATATGGTAAAGCTGTAATGAAATGCTTCTTCTAATCATATGATTATTAAATTCAAAAAAAATTAAAAAGAAAGATTTAGGCAGTTTTTAATTGCCAAGATAAGCAATAATTCCAAATGTTATTGGTTAAATCAGCCCACACACACATACCCCAGAATCCATGTATTATAATCAGTTCAAATCTTGATCTCCAAGCTCCCTTGAGAACTGTGAGAAAATAATTTTCTGTTGTTTAAGCTGCCAGACTATGGTACCTTGTTATAGCAGCCCTCAGAAATTAATATGTCTATCATCACTGCTTCAAAAAAAAAAAAGGGCAGCAGAAGGCAATTCAAGATGTGTCATCTTTAAAAGCTATACATGTGATTTTGATGACCAAACTGACAAGCCAGACCAGTCCTACTTTCCTGCTTAAAAGTTAGCCAGGCATGGTGCCACACGCCTTTAATCCCAGCACTTGGGAGGCAGGGGCAGGCAGATCTCTGTGAGTTCAAGGCCAGCCTGGTCTACATAGTGAGTTCCAGGACAGCTGGGGCCACAGGGAGAGCCTGTCTCAAAAAAAAAAAAAAAAAAAAAAAAAAGCTCCACATGTGATTTTGATGACCAAACTGACATGCCAGACCTACTTTCTGATTAAAAGTTTACACCAAAAAAGAACATGTCTAAAAGGGAAAGAAAGTTGTGAAACGTGCACACCTAGGAGCACAAATAAATTACTATCTTTTCACAAGAGATTTTTCATTTTATGGTTTTTTCCATTTAAAATATATATACATATATATGTATATATATTTTGTTTTGTTTTGTCTTTTTGAGACAGGGTCTCCCTGTAGCCCTAGCTATCCTGGAACTCACTATGTAGACCAGGCTGGCCTTGAACTCACAAAGAAATATTTTTATTGATTCTCTGAGAATTCCATACAATGTATTTGGATCATATTCCCCACACTTCCCCCCGTGACTCTTTCCAGATCCACCCCACTTCCCTATACCCTACCTCCAATTTTATGTCTTCTTTTCCTTTTTTTTTCAAATAACCCATCAACTCTAGTTTGAACTACCCACTTATGCCTGGTTGTAGAGTCATCCACTGGAGTATGGTTGACCTACCAAGGGACACACCCTTAAAGAAAACTGACTCTCCCTTTCCAAGAAGACAACAACTATCCATAGTCACTCAGTTAGGGGTAGGAACTCATGAACCCCTCCCCACTCCATGCTGGAAGGTTTACTAGCTTGATCTTGTGCAGGTCTTGTGCAGGCAACCACAGCTGCTGTGAGTTCATGAGTACAGAGGTCCTGTCATGTGTAGAAGGCATTGTTTTGCTCTAGCACTCCCTGACTTCTGGTTCTTAGTATTTTTCCATCCCTTCTTCCACTGTGGTCCCTGAAACTTGAGGAGAGGGTACATGATACTGATGCCCCATTTGTGGCCAAACACACCACTGACACTTGCGTAAGATATTTTTACATATCCACAGAGGCCAAAACTTTCTAAGATATTTTTGCCTCTAAGTTTCTGGACTGGAATACAAAAGCTAGTTTCTATTTGTTCATATTTGGGTCATTAATAATTGGTAATGTTTTTTTGTAAATGATTTATTAATTGCCTGTAGTATACAGTGGTCAAAAGCAGCCTTTTGCATACTACATATAGATCTTTGGGTTTCATTACCCATAGCTGCTCTAGCACCAGGAATGATCTGAAATGGAAACAGGCCAGGTAATAGAATACAATGGGAAACTTTCCACCACATCCTAGAGAAGTACTGAAATTTTCAACTACTCTTGCCGTTCATCTCTGCTTTGTAGACACAAAAAGTTAGCTGAACACAATCTTACTCCAGGCATATTTACTGCAGCCATGGTTTAAAAGAAAGAACACTGTTTACCAAACAGGAAACATAGGGTTGAAAAATAGATTTCCACTTGTTTTCTGTATAACTTAAACTTTCCAAACCTTGATTTCTGATCTTTGTTGGGAGAGTATTTATACAATAATAGCTATTCTAATTATATAATTATAGCTATTCTAGTTATGACTTGTGGTGAGCATCAAATAAAATTATTAAATGAAAACTGCTATTTGTAAAGGCCAGTGGGATTCTGCCCATTGAGAGAGAGGATCCCAAGCCTCCTATATCAGTATAGAAGTAAATAAGTATCATTATTTAATCTATCCCCAAAGGTTCCTTACCTATAGCCATTTTCTGAACTTAATAAAAAACAAAAATTGCAAGGACTTTGGGATCCAGAATCTTTACTAACACTAAGCATCATCACATTTCCCTATTATAATACCAGCATACAGAGGCATACACAGGCTAATAATAAATGGAAGAATTAAAAATGGAATACTGACTGTATTCTAGCCAACAGTGGGTCTACACACCCAACCCTGGTAACCACTCCCATCAACATGCTTGGCAATTGGCAGAATCCTTGTATAGATTCCTTGAACTGTAAAATAAGGCCTATATAACAGAGAAAGCTAGCTGAAAGCCTCTGTAACTGGCCCTCCCTAGGATAGGCATTTAAAATAAACTATAGTGTTTCAGTCCCTGCAGCATTTACAACCCAAACCCACACCATGGTTAGGCCTTGAAGAAAAACAGACTCCTGACTCTTAGCATCCGTTTAAAGGCTAAGAGTGGAACCAAACTGCAGACAAACTGTTCCTTTAGAATTCTCTCAGATCTGTACTTTAGAACAAGAACCCTCATCTTTTTTATTCCTTTTGGCCTCTTCAGGCCCTGCACTCACATGCACAAACACAGACATACACAAAATTAAAAATAATAATAAAAGGAGTATGAAAAGAAGAAAAAAAGAACGCGAGACAGGAAGGAAAAGCAGTAGGAGTTAGGTCAGCAACAGTTTCCCTCAATTTCTTCTCTTTTCTTTTTGAAATTACATTGGCACCTGGTTTGGAAGGGGAAGGGGAAGGGAAAGGGAAAGGGAAAGGGAAAGGAAAGGAAAGGAAAGGAAAGGAAAGGAAAGGAAAGGAAAGGAAAGGAAAGGGATCCCTGTAGTACCAGAGTGCTATTGAGCCCTGGTAGGCAAAGGCAGAGAGCTTGATAATGTTATATTAACTGACCAGTGGATCAAAACTAACCATTTATGAGGCAGGCTCTGCCAGATTCATAAAAGTCAGCTAAAAGGAGCCTCTTGCCTCAGATTAAATCCCTGTTCTTGGGGGCAGCCCACCTTAAGTGATCAATACTCATTCAAGTATGTAGCCTCAGTAGGACAACTGAACATCCATACTAGTTCCAGATCTCACCTTGAGATGCTGAGGACATTGTTGAAACTGCATCACAGCTCCACTGAAGTGCCTGCTTCATTTGGTCCTCCAGGGATATCACCCCAAAAGGCATTCTTCCATGTTTCTCACAAGTGAATCTACATCTCAGAGTCCCCTTTCCCCAAGCACAACTATCTAAGAAAGACACACAATAAAACTCTGTTGGGTTTGATAAATGAAATTCAGGAAAAGGAAAAAGGCAGCTTTACTTCTGGGAGTTTTTTCATAATAAATCTGGATTGATTTCAATTTTATAAAGAAAAAACTATAAGAAAGGAACAGGGGAAATAAAAGGGAAACGGGTTCCCTTCTTCATAACTGATTAACACATCTCCCCTCTTCACTGCTTCAAATTTCATTCTGTGATCAGTTGGTTAAACGTTCACTTCAAGTTACTGAAGTGAGGGGTAATGTGAGCTTAGAGAAATACTACCATTTGCTTATCAGCAAAAAAGCTAAATACTTTAACCTGAACTGTACTCTATTTTGAATCCTATGAAAATTCTAAATTCCTTTCATTCATTTAGAAAATATTTATCACCTAAAATATGTCTACATTCTGTAATATAATCCTAACTATATGTATTCCCTCAGATCCATGAATCAAATAAGTGTTACAGATATTCTTTAATATGAATTTGGTTCCATACATTTATTTTCTTTCTCCTTTATGTTTTGTTGTCTCCTCATTGTAAGTCATAAAGTCAATGAAGCAATGATAATCAGAGAAGGCATCAAAAGGGCATTTAAATTGGAATAGTTTTCTATTTACCAAAGATACTCTGAAGGACATTTTTCAGGCAGTTACACATTTACATAGGAGATTCAATAATATCATACTTGCAAAGTAGCTAGATATTTTGGCATTTTGCATTTGAGGTGAAAGGATTAAAGTGACATTATATGATAACTGTAATTTATACTAAATGAGAAAAGGTAAGGGAAAATAGCACTTTAATTGCTGGCAATGACTATGTCACGGCAAATATAGCAAAGGAAAAAAATTTTAAACTGGAAAGCATTTTTGAAGAGAAAAAGGCAAGAAGTTCCTTTATTAATACTATACCTCTGTAAATTGATGAATAAAAGATATTCTAGTTCTAAAAATAAAAAATGTAGATTAGCTTAGAATTCAAATTCAGAAGTAAGTGAAGCTGTTCTGGTTACTTGAAATGTGTAAGTAAAAAATTACCTTTGGTAAAAATGGTGAATGAAACAATAGGTCACAGTTTTATTTATATTCAGTAGAAAACTTGAAATGGGGAAGTTACTAGCACGAGTGCCTTAGGGAATATGAAGTATTGGTAGACACAGTAAAAGGTTAGAGAATATTTACATACAGCAATCACAAAATTTAAACCAAAGCTGCATAATAGAAACCAGCATAAACCTGAACTTCCGTATACAAGGGCAAAGAGTTGTTCTATAATAGTCAAAGTTAATTTTACTAGTAAAGCTTCAAGAATTATTGTCTTGGAAATTTCAGATCATGTGTTTGTTTGAAGAGATATTTATTTGCTAAAAGAAAATTTCTGTTCATTTACGTTTGTAAGCAACTGTTTGAATTTGCTCACCAAATTTACGATAATTAAATAAATGGTATACCCAGAACACAAAACAGTGCCTACTTCTATTAGTTAGAACTATGTCCACAACTTCCTTGACTAGTTTATTGAAGTAAACAAACTATTCTCACACACTATCTTTAAAGCACAACACAAAATCTCCCTCTTTTACAAAAGGGACTTGGTAAGCTATAGACCTGGAATATCTGCTTTAAGTGTTGTGGTCAGTGGATGGGAGATAATGTGATATGAAAAATGGAAACACTTAGTAAGATTTTCAAAGTGAAAAAAAAGGTAGGACACATTTTTAACCAAATGAATTGCTAAAATATTACCAAAAATAAAATAATTGTTCAGAATTCCTTTTCTAAAGACAAAACCTTACTGGATTTAGAAACTTATTACCAGAAAAAATAATAACATGAAAAACCAAAATAATATATCTCCACCAAGTACCAATAGTTCTCTAGAGGAGTACAATGAGAACCCCCTAGAGATAACACAGGACATGGAACTCAAAAAAAACCTAAAAACCTTAGAACCAGAAATAAAATACTGTAGTAAATTGGAAATAATGAGCTTACAAAAAAAGCAAATAGAGACAGGAATGGGGCACACACCTTTAATCCTAGCACTTAGAAAGCAGAGGCAGAAACTCTGTGAGTTTGAGGGTGGCCTGGTCTATGTATGAATTCCAAGTCAACCAGAGTTACATAGTGAGACTCCATCTTAAAAAGGAAAAAGTAAATATAAACTAACTCTTACTTTTGTGGTAGTTACTACACAATGCCACATTACAGCTATGACTGAACAGAAACAGATACTCTTAGTATCCATTTTTAAGCCAAGAGCAGACGCAAACAGCTGAGAACCTGTTCCTTCACAATTTTTTTGGAATTCTTTTGCTATGAAACAAGGGCTAGCTCATTTTTTGTTGAAAGAACATACCCATCATGAAATAGGGAAACAAAAGTCAGACCCTTATCAGAGAAGAATTGTGCCTTTTCTGGTCCTTAGATCTAGTCTAGCATGCACACAACCACAAACAGAAGTTATCAATTTAATCCCATCTATTGTTTTCAACACAAATGGAATAATCTTCATTGTTTCCAAGGAATATCCTGTTTGCAGCACTTTCTTACATGTGCAAAACATCCACACACACAGTTGTACATTGTTTTGGGGTCAAGGGCAAGGAAGGGTCATGAGGAATTAAAGCTATATGCTTTAGTTTACAAGAGGAGCTCAAGGCCTGGTAGACTTGTTTACATTATAAACAAGCTATATAAGGTTAGGAAGCTATATAAAGTTAACAAGCTAAATAAGGTTAACCTTTTGGTTGTAAGATTAAGTAAAAGTCATTTGTCCAGAGTATGTCCATATTGTAAGTTATTACCATATGTCTTAAAGGAAATTTGCAAAATTAAGCACACTTATTGAAAATAAATAAAACACAAAATAATGAAACAATAATGAAATAGAAAAATGAAGAGAAGATATTTTTGGAAAATATCTGATTAAATAATGAAATAGCCCTAGACACTTTTTAGAATGCCCCAAATCTAATCACTGGCAACACAAAAGGCTGTTAAGACACAGAGCACCAAGAATCCTTGTGCACTGGTAGAGGTCGTGCAAAGTAGTACAGCCACTTTAAGAGCTTAGCAATTTCTTAGCCAAAAATTACCTTACTATATAATTCAGAAATTACAATGCTAGGTGTTTACCAAAATAATCTGGAAAGTTTGCTAACATGAAAACCTGTATACAAATATTTATAGCAGCTTTATTTGAAATTGCCAAAACTTGAAAGCAATCAAGATATCCTTCAGTAGCTCAGTGGATAAACTGTTACATCCAAGATAAAGGAATATTGTTTGGTATAAAGGCAAAATACAAGCTATCAAGCCATAAAATGATGAGAAAACACTGGAGTGTGTATTATTGAGTAAAAAGAAACCAATGTGAAAAGTCTGAGTGTTATATGCTGACAATTATGTAACATTCTGAAGAAGATAAAGCAATGGAGGCAATGAAAATACCAGAGATGGCTAATGGTTAGGGCATGGGGGAAATGAATAGGCAGAATATACAAGAATTTTAAGGTAGTGAAGCTACTCTATAAAATAATGTGATAGTGAATATACATAGTTATACCTTTGTCAAAATCCATGGATATACAGCACCAAAAGTGAGCCATAATATCAAGGATGGATTTTTTGTTTTAATGGCATGTCAAAGTAGAGTCATGAATTTTAACAAATATACTTCTGGCTGCAGGAAAATGCAGATGATTAGAGATATGCTCTTGTATAGGAGCAGAAGGTACATGTTAACGCTTTATTCTTCCCATTCAATCTTGGTATTTACCTAAAACTACTCTAAGAAAATAAAGCATAGAAGGTAATCTATGCCTGTAATCTCATCTACTTTGGAATCAAAGTTAGATCATTTGAGCCTAGGAGTTTAAAAGCAGCCTGTATAGCATAGTAATACTGTCTGGAAAAAAAAGAGAAAGAAAGAAAGAAAGAAAGAAAGAAAGAAAGAAAGAAAGAAAGAAAGAAAGAAAGAAAGAAAGAAAGAAAGAAAGAAAGAAAGAGAAAGGAAAAGAAAAAATTAGAGCTGGAAAAAACGACTCAGTCAGTAATGGTATGCTATGCAAGCATGAGGCCCTGAGGTATATCTCCAGTACCCATGTAAAAACCTAGACACAGTGGTGCATGCCTGAAACCCCAGCACTAGAAAAGTGGAGATAGGAGGATCCCTAGGGCTTCCCAGCTAGCCATTCTAGCCAAATTGGTAAGGACCAGGTGTAGTGAGAGACACTGTCTCAGAAAACAATATGGAAAGCTGTTGAGCAAGATAACCAACCTTAACCTTTGGCTTCCACGAGCACTCACACATGTGTACGCACACAGAGAAAAAAAACTGAAAATATTATCCAATCTATTTTACTAAGCATCTAAGTAAATAACAGACATCAAGGCTGACTATTAAGCTATGATAAGTTGGCCATTGTGATATTAATGCATCACTGTGATATGAATCTGAAGTGTCCACAATGGGCACATGTTTGGGCCACTCAGGACCCAGTTTGTGGCTCTATTTTGGGAAGTGCCTGAATATTTGAGAGGTAGGACCTAATTGAAAGTTATAGGTAACTGGGAGTAGGTCCTAGGGATGATGTTATCCCTCTCTACTTCTTGTTACTTTCTGCTTCCCAGCTTACCATCCTGTGAATTGAGTTGCTATGCCAGGCCTTCCTCACCATGGACTGAAGTCTCTTAAACTGTGAGCCAAAATAAATTCTTCCTTCCCTTTAGTTGAACTGCCAAGTATTTTGCACAGTGGTGGGAAAGAACTTGATACAAAAAAACTCAGTACCAGAGAAATCGGTACTAACTAAAAGAGATTAATCACTAAATGTGATTCTTAGGCTTTTGGAACTGGTTTACAGGAGGAAGAGTTTGGAGATACGCTAGAGAAACCCCAGAAAGCTATAAGCAGAACTTAACAGGCCATTCTGATGGGATATTAGGAGTCCGGAATTCTCATAGAAATGCAGACAGTAAAGACTGTGCTCATAGGTTCAGGTAGGTAGGACCAGAACTCTACTGGGAATTGGACTAGAGACACTTCGTGTTTCATCTGGCAAAGAATTTGTTTGCGTTTTGACAGGGTGCTGAAATTTTGAATGAGGCTGAATTCAGAAGTCATGAACTAATTAATCTGGTACATGGAATTTGAAGATAGCACAGAGTTCAATCTGTGACATAGTTACTGCTGGTTACTTTTAGTCACTTTTACAGTGAGAATCAGATGCATGTATCAGATGCATGCACAAATCAGATGCATGCACAAAGCTATGTGAAATGTTCAGTTTGGTGAAGCAAGGAGCTAATTTAAATTATGGACAAAGAGTTCATAGTTATTAGAGATTAAATAGAAGCAGGTACTTTGTACTGTGGGAAGGGTGTCTCAGGGGCACTTCAGACAATAAGGAGGCTCCAGTGTATAAGTAAAGCCATAAACTCAGTTAAAAATTTTCCTGTGATGCGAGAGTAACCCCAGGGTACCCTGCTCCCATAGACCTACATGAAAGTGTTTTCCTGGGGTCAACTACCCAGGAAACTCAGATGCTTCTGCAGTCATGACCAAAAGAGAATCTGGCAGCAGAAATTGTGAGCCACATGGTGATGTCTTTGCAGGCATGCATGTGCAAGAGTTACAGAGTCATGGTGACTTTCACCAAGATTTTAAATGAAAGTTATAAGGCCAGACAATTTTCAGCACAATCATATTCCTGTAGAGAACCCTTGAGATGGGAATGTGTGATGCTGTGAGGATGAAGCCTAGGTTTCAGTGGAACCTCCAAGATCTTTGAGATACCAGGATATAGAACTCTGCCTAGGAAAGCTTCAGGAAACCATTATACATGATTTAAGGAAGAAGCCATGTGTGCTGCAAATAGCAAGGATTCACATCAAGAGAGCTCATGCCCAAGATGTCAGACACGAAGCTGGGGTGTTTAATGCTTGCTCTGTTAGATTTCAGCCTTGCTTTGGTGTTACCCCTCCTTTCTATGCTCATATTCATCTTTTTTGGAACAGAATGCTTTCTATTACAGTTAATATCGATTGTCAATTTGACGGTATCTAGAATCACCTATGAGACAAACCTCCGAGTATTTCTGTGAGAGCATTTCTAACTATGTCAACTGACATGGAAAAACTTTAACTTTAGATGGCACCATGCCATTAGCAAGAATCCCAGAGAATGCACATTCATCTCTCTCTGTTTCCTGACTATAGATGAATGTGACAAGCTGCTTTAAGCTCCTGCTGCCATGACTTCCCTGTCATCTGGACTGTATCCTTAAACAAATAAATAAATCTTTCCACAACATAGTACTTTACAAACATGATAGATGCAAGAGTGAAGGAGTCATGGAGGCTTGTGCCAAGGCTCCAGAAAACTACTAATGCCAAGAAATGTGAGGAATATTCAGATTCCCTTCAAGGAAGCTCTGAGAAATAACTGTGTGATGCTGTAAAGATGAAGCGCAAATTGCAATGGAGACCCCAGGATGTTGGAGACACCAGGACCATGATATCCGCTGAGGAAAGCTGTAAGTATAAAGTGGAACTGGCCCAAGAAAGAGGCTGTGTACACTAAAGGTTATAGGGATGTTGGGGTCAGATTTCAACCTGAACCCAAGGTGGCCAACATGGAACTGTGTGATCTGTTGCTGCTTCTGCAGGGTTTCAGTCCTGCTTTGGTCTGATATTTCTTTGCTGTGCCCTCATTGTTCCCCTCTTGGAATGGAAATGTTTACTCTGTATCACTGTATTTTGGAAATATGTACCTCGTTTTGGTTTTGTTTCTGTTCTTTCTTTATGTTTATAGGGTTTCACAGTTAAGTGACTGCCTCAGTCTCAAAAGTGACTCTGCATTAATATTTCTGAGCAGTGTCTTAAGTGATAAAGTCTATGGGGACTTTTGAAGTTGGACCAGATGTGGAAGATAATTGATTAAAAGTGGTGTATTTGGCCGGGCATGATGGTACACATCTTTAATCCCAGCACTCAGGAGGCAGAGGCAGGTGGATCTCTGTAAGATCAAGGTCAGCCTGGTCTATATAGCAAGTTCCAGGCCAGCTGGGGCTACCTGTCTCAGAAACAAAGAGAGGAGAAGAGGGGAAGGGAGGGGAGGGGGAGGGGAGGGGGGAGAGGAGAAGAAAGGAAAAGAAAGGGAAAAGGTGATATGTTTGAATGTCAAATTGACGGATGGACTTGTGATGTTTCGTATTGTCAACTTGACAGAATCTATAACAATCTAGTTGACAAATTTCTGGACATATCTGTGAAAGAACTTCCAGATTAGGTTAATTAAGAGAAGAAGACCCACCTTAACTATGGGTAGCCCCATTCCAGCCGAATTCATCCTTCTTTTTAGATGAATAAGAAGGAAAAAGAACAAAGAGCTGTCATCTGTTTCCTGACTTTGGATGCAATATGACCAGCTGCCTCACACTCCTGCTTCTGCAAGCAAGAATAAACCCTTCCTTCCTTCTTTGCTTTGTTTGGTTGGTTTGCTTTTTGTTGTTTTACTTTGTTTTGCCAGATGTTTTATCACAGCCAGAAAAAAGTAACTAATATTCCTATTCTGTGCCATCATATATTGGAAGTATATAACTTCCTTTTTCATTTGACAAGCGCTTATAGGTAAGAGATTGCCTTGAGTCTCAATAAGAATATTGATTAGATTTTTTTTAATTTTTAAAACTCTACATATAAAAAATAAATACTGTATGTAGTCAAATGATTTTCAAAAGTGATTGAAATCAAGACCATTCAATCATCACAGTCTTTCCAGCAAATGGTACCGGAAAAAGTGAATATTCACACGCTTGAAATGAATTTAAACCCTTACCTTATGCCACCTATAAAAATTAACTTGAGATTGATCAAAATGAAGCATGATAACTAACATGACAAAATTCTTAGAAGAAAACAGGGGAAACCTGCATGATATTGGACTTGCAATTAATTCTTGGATATGACACCAAAAAGACAAGCAAAAAGTAGACACACTTGGCTTCATGAAATTAAAAATCTTGTGCATTTAAGAACATTATTAACAGAGTTGAAAAGTATGAAAGGGTACAGCTGCTGAGTAGAAAGTATAGCAGATCCTCAAAAAATTTAAACATAGATCCAGATGTAGTGTTCACATCTGTAATCTAGAACTCAGGAGGCAGTAGTAGGATTTTGAGTTCCAGAGCATCCTGGGACACATAGTGAGATCCTAACTCAAAAACTAATAATAATTAAAATATAATTACCATATGATCCAGAATTACCATATGAATTTGAAATCAGGAACTTGAATAGATATTTGTATGCGCATGTTCATAACAGTATTATTCACCAGAGACAAAAAGTGGAGACAGCCCAAGTGTTCATCAGTGGCTGAATGAATCAACAAAATATAGTATGCTTTAAGAAGAAAGGAAATTATGAGAAATGCCTGAGGACATCATACTAAGTGAAATAAGCCAGCCACAAAAAGACAAATGGGATATGATCTCACCAACCTGAGGTGCCCCAACTTGACTCGATGTCTTGGTTCTTCTCACCTGCTATGACAAAATGTCATAAGTTAGGTCACTTATACCTAACAGAAATGTATTTCTTGTATTTCTGGAAGTCTGATGAGGGCCTACTCTCCTATTCGTAGATAGCCATCTTTTTACTATGCCCTTACATTGCAGGTGAAACACAGGAATTCTCTGAGGTCTCTATAATAAAAGAGATAATCTTTCATTAGGAAAGAGCCCCAAAGGCCTCATTTTGTCATGTTAGTGATTAAGCAGGGCACTCACCTTCAGAGGCAAACTCCTATGTTAAAGTATCTTCAATGTACCCTCTGCTTTATCTTCAGCTAAAATTTTATGGTGCAAGCTGTCCATCACTTTGATCTTATATGTATGACACCTTAACTGAGCATGCTTATGAGTGGGCCCAGCCCTCTTTAAGTATGTATAGGCTCCAAGAATAAAATCCCTATGTTTCCTTTATCAGGAAGAGTATTGCTTTAGAACCAACTCCTGCGCTTTGCATGTTTGTTGCAAGGTAATACATTTTTCTCAGCTCTTTTGTGTCTTTGTTGTGCTTGGTTTGGCTTTACACTCACCAAACTCACTTTGTTCAGATTCAATAATACTACTACACTGAGCACTGGGACTTGCATAAAGTTGGAGGGGGTATAAATATTTAAATCACAGTACTACAAAAGTAAAATTCATAGATGCAGAAAGCAGAATCGTGGTCTCCAGAGCCTGAGAGGGGAGATAGATGGGAAACTATTTAATAGGTACAGAGTTTCAGTTTCAGAAGATGAAAAAGGCCTAAAGATGGTAATGGTGGTTATACAACAGTGTCAAAGTGCTTTGCCACTTAATTACAATAAAAATTGCTAGAATAGTAGATTTTATGTTATTCATATTTACCCATAATATTAATAATTAAAATTTAAAAACAAGAGCTGACAAAACGACTCAGCAGGTAAGGAGCCTTCTGTCAGCCAAGTCTGACAACCTGAGTTTGATTCCTGGAACCCAAATGGAAGGAGAGAACCACCTCCTGCAAGTTGTTCTTTGATCTCTGCAGGCATGCTGTGTCATACATGTGCACACTTGCAAATAAATAAATAAATAAATAAATAAATAAATAAATAAATAATGTAATTATATATTTTTAGTTACAAGACAAATAATAATAGTCTTGAGGGACCAGAAAGTACCATGGGTCCAGGCCTTCATCTCTGGTGGCCTCAAAAGTCAGCACAGGCTTGGAATTTCAGCTCCAGTGGGCCCAGAGTCCACTGAAAAACCAGGGGTTTGGCTCTAGTAATTCCAAAGGTCAGTGTTGGAAGGAAAAATTCATCAAGGAAACTAAAACTGAAAAAAATCCAAACACAAACATTTTAAATGAAAGAAATGGACAATCAAATAAAAAGCACATCAGAAAGCATCATCAATGGACAAGACCATGCAGAAAAATGAATTTCAGGGATGGATGCCTGTAGAGACAATAACACAGACAGACATGTGTAAAGAAATAATTAAGGGCCCAAATGATATTTCTGAGAAGTCTCGGGTACACTTAAGAGGCCAAACCTGAGAATTTTTGGTGTAGAAAAAATAGCAGAGAAAAAACAAAATGAAATAGGCTATTTAATGAAGATACCTAAAAACCAAGTATCAAGGATGGAAACCAAACTACCAAGCAAATGGAAATTGTGAACATGTAGGCATAGCTATTCTTACATATGATAAAGTAGACTTCGAGCCAAAACTAATTAGAAGAGATAAAGATGGATACTACATATTAATAATGAACAATCCATCAAGAAAATAAATCAATTTTAAACATTTGAAGAAAATTGTAAAGACTTATACACTGAATATTGGAGTCCCTAGTTTCATAAGACCAATGTTAAAAGATATAAGAAACCATATAGAACATTAAAAGATATAAGAAATCACATAGGTCCTGACACAATAATAGTGGGAAACTTCAATAATCCACTCATGTTTAGGAAGGTCTTCAAAAATAAAAAAAAAAAGCTAAGAAACTTCAGAGCTAAAATACATCAGCTGGTCCTAACATATATACAGAACATTGCACTCAACAGACAGCAAGTGCACATTCCTTCTCAGCAGCATAAGGAAACTTCTACAAACCCAATCATATCATAGGCCACAAATCAAACCTTAACAAATATAAAAAATGGAGATAATTCCTTATAGTCTGTGTAATAAGATAGAAATCAAGAAGAGAAACTACAGACATTGCAAAAATGCTTTAAAGAATATGCTTTTGAATGAACAGTAGGTCACTGAAGAAATCAGAGAAAAAAATTAAAATTCCTAGGGTCAAATGAAAAATGAGAATCCAATCAAAGCAATCCTAAGAAGAAAGTTTATAGTTGTAAGCAATAGTATTTTTAAAAAGCAAACTACAGAAATTTTACATAAATAACCTAATTTGGCACCTTAAGGCTCTAGAAAAACAAGTCAATCCCAAATCCAAATCCCAAGTATATGAGGAGAAATAATAAAATTAGGGATGAAGTTAATGAAACTGAGACTAAAAGAACAATATACAAAATCAATCAAAGAAAGATTTTGGTCTTTGAAAAATTCATAAGATTTACAAACCTTTAGCCAATCTGATGAAAAGAAAGAGGAATAAATCCCAAGTTAACAAAACTAGAGACAAAAAGGGGTATTGTTATAACAGACTCCAATTAAATCCAGGACATCATTAAGTAATACTTGGAAAACTTACACTCTAAAATGCTAGAAAATCTAGATGAATTTCTAAATGCATATCATCTACCCAAATCAAAGTCAGAAGATATAAATCTTATTTTTTACCAAAACATGACATAAATTTATTTCAGCTGTGACAACAATGTTAAAATTGACACGTTTAATTCTTAACTGCACCAAGTAAGCTTAGCCATGTAAGTATTTTTAAAGTTATTCCCTCCAAAAACTACAGGAGTTTTTCTTTTCCATCACCACACACCGCTGTTTCCCAATAGTTCTCTTTCTGGAGGACTTTCAATTAATGAATGCACTGCTTTGGAGATACTTCTTTCTCCAAATGGGAATTAATCTTGACAAATTATACATTGCATAAATTTCTTTACAGATTTTCTTTAGAACTTCAATGCAAATAGCATACAGAATAATTTTAACCTTTTCACCAAGGGGTAAAAACTATCTGTCCTGAAAAATATGGAAATAGCCTATTGTCTTCCAGTTAATAGAATTACTATTTTACCTCAAAGATCATTTTTATCATTTATTTTAAAAACTCAACATGGAACATTACTTTAGTCTTTACTGACCACAGTCATATGGACTAGAACCCAGTTCCTACCTCTTCCACATTTTGCCCTTATGTAAGTGGAATTATTTAATGCAAGTTTGATGCAGGACGACTGACTCTTCACACACACTTAAAATTTAGGTTAAACCGGTGGTGCACGCCTATAATCCCAGCATTCAGGAGGCAGAGGCAGGCAGATCTCTGTGAGTTCAAGGCCAGCCTGGTCTCCATAGCGAATCCAGGCCAGCTAGGGCTACAGGGAGACCCTGTCTCAAAAAGACCAAAAAAAAAAAGTGTGAAAAAAAGACACTGTAATGATAGGGAACGTATACACTCAATTCAAGCTTTATTATTATTTTTTCTCCTCTTTAAATAAAGTGCATGTAATTGTTGTGAGGCAGTTATTTGTTTTTTTAATAACCACATTTACAGATATATTCATAGGACTACTCAGACAGTCCAAGTGAACTGATTATAAAAATAGAGGCAGTGTCATTTCATAAAACTCATTTGTATATCAAAATCTATTTTGCTATCTGAAAGCTTACAAAATTACTGACTTCTTCAGAATAAATTATGCTCTCTAACTTAAGCTCTTCTCTTGTCAAGAGCAGCTGAAGCTTATCCATGAAGGTGCTAATACTAAACTTTTCTTCTAAGCTTAGATTTGGGCTGTTTCAGAAACCAAGAAACAAGCATGGTCCTTTCAACATTTTTCCCACTACCTTATAATTAGAATCCTATAAATTCTTTTATCAGCCATACTCCTTTTCTATATTTTTCTTGGCACTCGAGACTAATGAGGTCCATTTTTCTTAGTACTTTCATGTTCTCAAATGAAAACTTAAGGTTAGAAAGTGTACACAAACATCTTTGGAAACAATCTTATCTTTTAACCTATTTGGAAATGAGATTTTCATCCCACAATTTTATATTAAGAAGATGAATCAAACTTCCCTTTAAAGCCAAATGAAAGGAAACACACACCCCATGCACTGTTTTAAAGTCTAATGGAAGCATTTCTTGAGCCATTGATGACTACTGACAATCTGAAAATTCCAAGTATCAGAGATGGGGTACACTTTATACGTCTATCTTTCCAAGAATAGAAGGAATTTCTTTAACAAATCCTCTTATTCCAAATCTTTAAACTCAATATTGTAGGCACAGAGTGTAAGCAAATCTGGGATGTTCTCCAGCAGAGAAGCACTAGCATAGCTATGTTATTTTCAAAAATACTATCTAGAAATCCTTTCCTGTATTATCAAATGCTCAGTGGCCACACTTTTAACAATCTGTATTAGTGGCTATTAAATACACATAAAGTGTTACAAATCCATCTAAGCCTTTCATGTACTTTTTTATATGTCCAAGAGAAAAACAATTTGCTTCAATCTTATTTAGGGGTACTGAACTATAAGGACATAACTCCATTTTAAAGGTTACACAGTTACTGGGCTTACTGAAAAAGAAAAAGAAAAAGAGGAAAAAATACAACAAACTTCTTTAGGTCAGTTAAAGGCTATTACCTCTAGCTGGGATATCAAAAAAGTTAATCTCACCAGCCCATGCTCTATAAGTTAATGCCTCTAGCAATACAATTAATAGCAGGAAAAATAAACCTGCTAACAACTAACCCGCTCATTAGTGAAAAAGCAGTTTAACTGAAATACTTTGACCAAAGTACAGCACTATCTACAAACTGCCTGATCCATCCGCAAATAGAGGGGAAAACATGCTTTTTAAATTAAACAAGCTGGGGACTGGAGACATGACTCAGTGGTTACAAGCACTGGTTGTTCTTGCAGAGGACCTAGGTTCTATTCGCAGCACTCACATGACAGCTAACAACCGTCCATAACTCCAGTTCCATGGGATCTGATGCCCTTCTGACCTCCGTGGGCATTGCATGACATGGGTGCATCTACCTACATGCAGGCAATACATATACACATAAAATAATAAAAATAATAAATATTTTTTAAAGAACCTAAGTAAACTTAGTGTTTCTTAGAATGATAGCAACGGTCTAACGCCTGAGAGTACTCAGATGGGCTAAAGGTAGAGTGAAGGCAATGTCCAGGGATCTGCATTCCACAGGTAGTCTTTAAAAACTCTAAGTACCTCAAATATACTAAACTTGTCTATGAGTTAGAGAATAGGATATTTCTCCTTCTGCTATTTGTCTCTAGAAATAAACAACATTGTAGGCTCTTCCCTTCAATGGAAGAACATAAAAAAAAAGCAGCTAAAAATTTTGAAATCATCTGACACCCAAATTTTTGAAACCAGACATCTTAACTGTGCAACTATATAGCTGTACCTTACCCTTCCTTCAATCCAACCACCTCACAAAAATAAGAGAACTAAAACAATCGAAATATGACCTTTAAGAGTCCTTGAAGTACTAAAAATTTCTGAGGAAAGAAAAGAGGAAAACAGGAACGAGGGAGGAGGGACCCTGAAAGGAGGAGGGCAAATCAGTGGATCTATCTTTTTATCTGGGGACATGCAAGAAAGTTCATTTGTAATCGTTCGGTTATCTGTGGTGTATCCGCACCCTGACCAGAAGGGACATGGAGCATCTGCAGGCTCTAGCCTCTTACAGTAGTTCTTCTTTGTCTCAGTAATCACAAAGCCAAACTTCCAGTAGAACTCAATTGCTGACTCATCACAGATCTGGATATGCAGGTAGATGTCAAAAGTGCCATCTTTCTCACAGATGTTTAGGACATGATTTAACATTTTAGTTCCAACTTCAAGTCTTCGGTAAGGTGCAAGACATCCTAGAGTCATCCTAGTGTGCAGTCTCTTCGGATTCTGTGAATGATGCACCTTGCGGCTCTCCAACTTCCAGCACATCCCTGTAGAGCTTAGCATTATAGCTGACTGGAAAGATGACCTGGTTCAATCTCTTCAACTGTTTAATATTGTGTGATGTCACATCTCCCAGCTCAATCTGGGGCTACCTTTCATCTTCCCTGCCTGCTGGGGCCACAGTTACCACCTCCAACGCCGTGGTCCACCGCCCGGAGCTCTCTGCGCCCTCTGCTTAGGCCACTCAACCCCACAGGCTGGCCTCTTGGCGGAGGGAGCAGCGCTGAGCGACCCACGGAGGCACAAGAAGTGAAGCGCAGCCTTGAGGCTCCAGGAGGACAGGGAGGAGGCTTCACCTGCCGCGCAGGTGCGGCCTCTTCTCCACATGAACACTCGAGACACTCCAGTATGAACAATTTTGCAAGTTATGAGAATGAAGTGGTAATCAAATGTCTCCTCACAAAGGAAAGCCTGGGACCAGATGGATTCATAGCTAAATTCCATCAAACTTTAAAGGAAACTCGAATACCAATCATTCTTAACTTGCTCCATAAAATAAAAAGAGAAAAAAACACTATCACACACACACACACACACACACACACACACACACACACACACACACACACACACACACACACACACACACACACACACACACACACACACACACAAACTACAGACCAGTTTCTCTGAGGAGCATAGACACAAAAATTCTCAACGAAATATTTGCACGAACAATTACGGAATACATTAAAGAGATCATACATGCTGACCAAGTGAATTTTAACCTGGAGAAGCAAGAATGACTCAACATACACAAATTAATAAATGTAATAACCATGTAAACAAAGTTAAGGACAGAAGCCACCAATAGCCATCTTGATTGATGCTAAAAGGGCATTTAACAAAGTTCAATATGTCTTTGTGTTAAAAGTCTTGGAGACATCAGGACTAGATGGACCATACCTCAAGATAATAAAGACTATATGTAACAAACCTATAGCCAACAATCAGGAATGACAAGAATGCTCACGCTCCCCTCTCTTGTTCAATATAGTGCCCCAAGTCTTAGCTGCAGTAATTAAACAAGAGAAAGAGATAAAAAGGATAAACATAGGAAAAGAAGTAAAACTATCCTTTATTAGCAAACTACATGATTCTATACTTAATAGACCATATAGAATCTCCTAGAAAACTCCTAAATCTAATAAACACAGTAAAAATTTCAGGATACAAACTTATAGAAAAAATAGCAACCTTCATGTACAACACACTCTCAGAGAAAGAAATTAGGGGAAAAAAATCTCATTCATAGTAGCTCCAAAAGAAATAAAGTACCTAGTAATAAACTTAACCAAAGAAATAAAAGACATTTAAGGCACTGAAAAGGAAATCAAAGAAAACTTTAGAGAATGGAAGGAACTTCCACACTTCTGGGTGGGCAGAATTAACATCATGGCTATCCTACCAAATTAATCTACAGATTCAATGCAATACCCATCAAAATTCTGATGTCATACTTCGCAGAACTAAAAAAAAAAAAAAACCAAGACTTCATATTATACCACAAAAGTCCACAAATAGACAAAGTGAGGTTATAGAGAAAGAACACAACTGCAGGTATCACAGGCCAATGAAGCAGAATAGAGGGCCCAGAAATAAACTGATAAACCTATAGCTGCCCGATTTTTGACCAAAAAAAGGCAAAAAAAAAAAGTGTAGTGGGAAAAAATAGACTATTCAACAAATAGGGCTGACAAAACCAGATATCTACCTTCAAAAGAATGAAATTAGACCTATATCTTTCACCTTGTACAAAAATCAACTTGAAGAGATCTAAGACCTTAATTAAAATCTGAAATGCAGAAACTACTAAAGGAAAACATAGAGAAAATTTTTCAGGACATTGTGGTAGGCAATAATTTTCTGAACAGAACCAATAGCACAGGAATCAACAAATGGGACTATAAGAAATTTTAAAATTTCTGCCAGGCTGGAGAGATGGCTCAGAGGTTAAGAGCACTGGCTACTCTTTTAGAGAACCCAGGTTCGATTTCCAGTACCCACATGGTGACAAACAACCATCCCTAACTCCAGTTCCAGGGTATCTGATGCCCTCTTCTGACCTCCATGGTCATTGCATGCATCTGATGCATTTATGTACATGGATGCAAAAGCACTCATATACATAAAAAATAAATTTAAAAATTGGAGTTCATTAACATACTGATGATGGTTAAAGCCCTGAGAGTACAGTGGGACTTCTTAAGAAGAGTAATCAAGAAAAATGTATGCATGGATCAAGATCAGAATCCTCAAATGCAATAGCACTTGAGGAATGGGCAGAGAAAGGAGGTAAGGAGCAAGGAAAGGCAGACAAGAACAGGAGAGGCAGGAAGGAGAAGAGCTCAGAAGCAAACAGACTAGAGAATTCAGTCAGTCAGGAGGATGTTTTGAAGCAGTTAACATTGTCTTTTTCTTTAAAATAATCTAAAAGCAAAAATAAGAATAAGGACAGAAAAGACCAGAATCAAAATGACAGCAAAAGCCTTGATCCGCCAAGTAGGTGAAAATGCTGGCAAAATGTGTAAAATTAAGTGAAGATAGTTACAAAAGGAGGCAGAGATAATAGAGCACTTAGAAAACACCCAGACTAAACTTCTTTAAGACAACAAGCCAGGGGAAGGCAAAACATACTTTGTTTTGGGACAGAATGTGTCTTTGCTTTTTTGGTTATTTTTGTTTTTCTGCTGCTATAATAAAACACTCCGACAAAAGCGACTTAAGGGGGAAAGAGTTTATTCTGGCTCTCAGATCCAGGTTACAGTCCATTATAGTGGGGGAAGTCACAGCGGCATGAGCCTGTCGCACCTGGTCACGTTACATCCACAGCGAAGAAGCAGAAAGTGATGGATGCATGCTCCTTGCTCAGTTTGCATTCTTCACTTACATACTCTAGGTTTCCAGCCAGAGAATCATGCTGCTCACAATGTGCATGGCTTCCCACCTTAGTTAACACAATTAATAAAATCCCACCCGGGCATGGCCAGAAGCCAATCTCCCAGGTGATCTAGATTCCATCAATTAACAGTCACCACTAGAGTCACCTGTCCTCTTGTTCAGGAAGGACACGGAGACCCCACGAGATGGACTTGAACCAGTGTCCAGTCTACAAAGAGGAGGGTCAACTCAGAGAAAATATCTCATTCATGCTTCCAAGTTTTGAGCAGGACCTTTGACTCGTCTTCACATAGATGTAACTGGTAAAAGAAAGGAGCCAGGAGCTCCTCCCAAACCCATGTGACCCCTGAGGAACAGATCCTCAAATGACCTTAAGTGTAAATGTATTTGGGCCAACTTTATGGTCTTAAACACCCAAAAGGGAGATATAACCAAAGAGTAATCAGTATATTTCTTTAAGAGTTCAAGGGATTACACTTCCCAGACATTAGGCTTTAGTCTATATAAAAAGTTATTTAGACAATTATTTCTCATTGATGATTTTGTTCCTAACCAGAAAGTGCTGCTCAGATGTAAAACTTCAAATCTTGGTCTCCAATACTGTAGTGGCCACCAGTAGGTAAGGGAGACAGCCAGCTATTGTTCTAAAATGATGGATACATTTGTTTTCTCCCCTTATCTAGAAGCCTTTGAGAGGGAACTGACTGTGTTGGATTCTAAACACTCTAACAGCTATCAAAATACCTGAAAGCAAATCCTGAATCTATCACTCCAGCCTCAGAAGACAAAAGAAAAATGAGGAGGAACCCAATACAGGGATGCTTTTGGAAGCCCTTGTCAAGAAACTCCAATGGACTCTCATATGAACACTTGAAAATTGCCCTGTTCTGTTTTATAGTTCCCTGTCTAGAACTTGTAATGCTAATTACTCTTGCCTTTACTTCTCCTTCACATCTCCCATTCATGATTCAAGGACTTTCTTCTCCCCTTAGAGACAAAAGTTATGCAATTCTGGAGTCTTTTGATAGACCCACTGAAGGGGTACTCCAGTTGCCTCACCCTGCATCCCTGTTCAGCACAGAAGAAGCCAGAGCCGTCGGCATCCCTACTCCCTATTGGCAATTTGGGTAACCCCTTCAGAGGATGTTGTGATAAAAATAGGAGGTAGGAATTGGCTAGGCAGTTAGGGTAAAAAGACCCCAAAGAAATGTAGCCAGTTTCTGGGCTAAAAGTCAAAATGTCCTTGGACCTGTTAGCAACATACTCTGTTCCAAGGCCAAAAATGTCAAAAGTATTTGAGAGCTTGTATCTAGTCCTTAAAAGATTTTAGGGTTACCTCTTCAGGGTGGGAGGGGGGGAATGTTGGAGGGGAGGGTGTGGGCATGGATTTGATCAAAACACCTCATATGCATGTATGAAATTCTCAATAAAGTTTTTGTAAAAATTTTAAAATAAAATAAAATCTGGGGGCTAGAAAAAAAAAGTCACCACTAACCATCACAGAGTACATGTTATGTGAGACCATCTATAGGATAAGTTGAGACATATATATTAAGGCCTGTAGAGTCAAACTTGTTTTCCCAAGTGCCCTTTGGTGTAGGTCCATCCACTGGAGCCTGGTCAACCTACCAAGAGAGTCTCACCCTTAAAAAGGACTGGCTCTCCCCCTCCCAGAAGCCATCGGTTGCCAATAGTTCCTCAGGAAAGGCTGGAGTTTCTTACCCACCTCCCCACATCTATGCTGGGATTTTATCTTGCTTGAGCTTATATGGAACTTAGTATGCTCTTGCCATTGTTGCAAGATCATATGAGTAACTGCTCAGCTGTCTAAAAAACTCTGTTTCCCTTTGATCCTGAGTGATTCCTGAGTCTTGAGAGACAGAAGTTTGATAAAAAGTGCTCTGTTCGTGGATAAGCACTCTGCTGCCTCTTGTTCTCTGTATGTTGGCCAGCTGTGGGTCTCTGTGTTAATCACAATCTGCTGCATACAGAAGCTTCTCTGATGAGAGCTGAGAGATACATTCATCTATGGGTATAACAGTAAGTCATTAGGAGTCAGTTTAATACTATATCTATTTAACAGACTAATAGAATTAGGCTCTCCCCTACGACCTGTGACCTGTCTTTCCAAAGGTTCCTAGGCATGGATGTCAGGCATGAACTCCATCTTATGAAGTGGACCTTAAATCCAGTTAGAAAGTGGTTCTAAATATCTATGCGGGTTTGTGCATGTGAATTTAGGTGCCCATAGAGGGCAGAAGAGGGCATCAGATCCCCTGGAGCTGGAGCTACAGGTGGTTGTGGGCTTTCTGCTGTGAATGCTGGGAAGTGAGACCAGGTCCTCTACAAGAGCAATATTTGCTCTTAATCACTGAGTCATCTCTCGAGTTTCTTATTGTATTTTTTTGTTGTTGAAGGGATGCAAGATTGTCCTCTCTCATGATGACATGGCACTCCTCTTTTCCGGGGCAACCAAAAGGGAAGTGTTTAACTTTATTTGTTACAGTAATCAGCTAAGAATTGCTCTGTGTGGCCTAAAACTCCACACAACACTGTGTGGAGTTTTAGGCCACACAGAGCAACTCTTTTGCTGTGCCGAAACATTTTTTATAGAATTAGATTTTTGAGGGATCACAATGATGCATTCTAGTTATCTAAATACTAAAACTTTTATCTAATCCTTAAAAGATTTTAGGGTTGCCTCTTCAGAGGTCTGCAGACTTCTAAGATCAGAAGGACTAAACACTAGCTCCCTTTACTGGTTTCCATGTGTTTCTGAGTTTTGCCAGCTTTGGGCGGGTTTAAGGCCCTGTCATTGTTTCACCTTCAGCCTTGTAACTTGTAGCAAGCAGCTGTGGACCTTTATCAGGTACTGACAGGTCAGTGCTAGTTGCTTTTTAATTTGGCCATAGAATGTCAACACTTGGAAATGAGTTATAAGCAATTTGAAGATTTTTGATGACAGTATTTGAAATCTGCCCCTTTAAAGTTATTTGATTCCTTATCTAACAGGCTATTACTGACTGCAGATCATTCCATTTGTCTCAGAGGAAACTGACATATTGATACTCCTACACCTCAAATGGTGCCTTTGATTTATATAACTTACATTCTCTTTCTTCCTGTCTAGCATCCCCTGTCAGTACCACATTATTTTAATTCATTAATTGAACTAGTTCCTTCATAAGGTCCTCAGTTTTCAGAAATTTGTTTATTAACCATGGTTTATTTTATGTGTAGAAGTACAATTTCTATGCTTTAATCTAATCCTTAAAAGATTTTATGGTTACCTCTTCAGAGAGGGGAATGTTAGAGTAGCCAAAAACCCCATTAAAAAATTAAATCAAAGAAGAAGAAAGAGTACATGAAGTTATCAGAAAAAAAAGTGATGGGGAGATATGGGAGTAGTTGGTGGGGAGGGAGTAGGCATGGATTTGATCAAAACACCTTATATGCATGTATGAAATTCACAATAAATTATTTATTCAAAAAAATGAAAAAAAACCCTTCTCCCCCCCCAAAAGAAAAATAAAAGTAAATAACAGTAAAATAGAATGATCTGATATAGTTTTAGACATTAGGGAAAAAAAGGGAAATTTTTCATATTACAAAACCCTTCCCTCTGAAAAAATTTGAATAATCACTCTAAGTGGGCCAATGTGACAAGTGTATTCAGTGACTAGTCATGTTTAATTCCTATTGCACTAATAGTCAATGGAATTAAAAGTAAGCCCAACTTTCACAATCATTGCCTTAAGGGAATAAGACATGTTGCATTCTTTTGGAATACAAAAAAAAAATATGTTTTTTGCTGCAATACACAGAACGTAGAATTCACATATCTACCATGGGAGGGGGAAACTATGATGGAGCTGAAACCAGAAAAAAATGAGCTTGATGTCCTCTTTCATGACTCATATGTACTTTTGCCTATACTCTATCCTTCCTCATCACCTAACAGTACCTTCTCTTGGTTCCCTTTCTGAATTTTAGACTTTGCCCACATTTACACTGGTTTACATGTATACATTATAAGCTATAATCTGCATCTGAGGGAAAGCATGGATTTTTTTTTTATCTCTGAGTTTGGATGGCCTCATTTAATATGCTTTCTATGTAGGCCCATTTTCATACTAGTTTTGTGATTTCATTTTTCTTTAAAGTTGAGTAATATTCCATTTCTATATATATCATACTTTCATCACCATTCATCTATTGATGCCCATGTGGGTCGGTTCAATTTCCTTGGTATTATAAATAGAACAGCAACAAGCAAGAATGAGCAAATGTCTCCATGATAGGATATGGAGTTACCTGAGTGTATGGCGGAATAGCAGGGTCATACGATAGTTCTATTTTTAATTTTTTGAGGAACCTCCAAACTGATTTCCATAATGATTGCATTAAACGTCACTCCACCCAGGAGTGAATAAGCGTCCTTCCCCACATCCTCTCCAACACTTGTTGTCAGATTTCTCCATGACAACCATTCTGACTGGAGTTTCGAAGTACGTTCCGTTTGCATTTTCCTGATGACTACGCATGTTGAACACTTTTCAAACGTTATTGCTCATGTGCATATCTTCTTTTGCAAACTGTTGGTTCATTTCATTAGTCCATTTGTTGATTGGCAGTTTTGTTTACACAGTGTTTAATTTTGCGGCTCTGTAAATTTTGGCTATTAGCACCCCTGTCTGAAGCATAGCTAGAAAAGATTTTCTTCTATTCTATGTGGTCTGTCTGTTTACTCTGCTGATGGTTTCTTTTGCTGTGAGGAAACGTTTTCTATGGAATTAGATTTTTGGGAGACTGCAGTGATGCATCCCAGTTGTCTCAAAGGAAACTGCAAAAGTGGTTGGCTCAGTATTACCTGTTCACATTTGGAGTACATATAAAAATACTGAAATATACCTTCCAAATACTACATGCTACAGTTCTGCTGATAACTTCCAAATACAGCTCAGTGTAGATGAGGTTCACTTCAATAAGTACTTAGTAAGTACATGGAATGTTTGAGACATCAATTGTCAGGGCTATAATGAAGAAGAAAATTTAATTCTTGCTCTAAATTTACCAGGATAACCCGATCTATAAAGGTAAGTTTCAATTAAAAGCATTAAGGCTTAAGGGTTTGGCTCATAGGCTCAGAATGCCTAACAACTATGACAAGTTACTTATCACTGTAAGCCTCAACTTCATCATTTACAAAAGGGGTAAGGAAGAGTTTCTATCTCAGACAACTGTTGGGAAGATTAAATGAGAAAATGTAAGTGAAATACTTAGCCTAGTGCTTAGACACATGGAAAATATTCACAAATTGAATACTTGTCATACAACATAATAAAAATGATAAGTATAGAGATCAGAAGATGCACTTTACTTCATGAGAACACAGACAGTGGAGCATTCAAAGGGCTGCGCTAGTCTACACGTAGAACCAGTGTAAGGTGAAACTTTGGGGCTCTTGTTAAAATATTATGAATTAAAAATTAATACATTGCTATTACATAGCATATTATACAATCACACCTAGGGCACTTTTGTGAAATTAGAAAAAGACACCCCTCTGTCATGTAGTTGGCTGTCCCTACTTATCCTATCAGCCAGTACATAAATGATACAACTGCACATATTAGGGATGGGTGCTTTCCCATCTCAGGCTTTTCAAAGCAAGCTTCTTTGGAGGATATGACAAATTGCTTCTGTCTTGAAAGACAAATAAGATTTATCCCAAAATAATAGAGGCAGATAAGAAACATTGTGATATGAAAGGGGAACTATTGGAAAATTTTTACTACTGGAGCACAAAATGCAAGCTATGGGATGATGAAAAATTAGGTGAGGATGAGGAAAGGGAATGGATTATGGACCCACTCCCAGGAGCACTTGGGAGGCACATATTGGAATTAAGATCCTTTATAAAACAAAAAATAAGAGCCAGGCATGGTGGCACACACCTTTAATCCCAGAGCTCGGGAGGCAGAGACAGGGGGATTTCTCTGAGTCCAAGGCCAATCTGGTCTACATAGAGAGTTTCAGATCATCTCGTGCCTCAGGGAGACTTTGTCTCAAAAAGGCAAAAATAAATAAATAAATAAATAATTAATTAATTAAATTGGCATAATAATGGAGGACATGAAATGGGGAGGGAGTAGTGGGGAGGGGCTGAGATGAGGGAGGGAATCTGAATGTGATCAAAATACATTGTATGAAATTCCGGAATCAAAAAAAAAATCACATTAAAAAAAAAACAAATTTCAGGGCTGGAGAGAGATGGCTCAGCAGTTAAGAGCACTGGCTGCCCTTTAAGAG
>NW_008349000.1:1058188-1066434 GCF_000622305.1 Nannospalax galili | reverse complement strand
TTATTTTATTTTTATAAATATACTGAAAAAGAAATAAAATATTTTTTAAAAATCAAATTCTAGTGGCATGAATAAATAACTAGATATTTGTAAGAACAGAAGAGCAAAGCATCCTAATTTTGGGGACGTCATCAGATCTTTTTTTCAATTTTCTGCTTTGTTTTCTGCTAATATTTTTACAGTTATTGTTATTATTATTATTATTATTATTAATTTTGTGTGTGAGTGTGGGTACATGTCAGAGAACAAATTTCAGGAGTTCCTGACTTCCATCTTGGGTCTCAGGGATCAAACCCTCTTGTATGGCAAGCACTTTTACCCCCAGAGCCACCTGACCAGCCCAAGTTTCCACTTTCTGTAGTATCCAGCTGCATCTCTTTTCCTCCCTCTGTGTCAATTTCAGTCATTTCTACCTGTAGACTCTTCTGTTATTATCTAATCTGTAGTGAAGAACAGTTTAGCGCTTAAGGCTTATGCACTTCCATTCTCGCTGTAACAGATTATATTTTCCAAAGGTAACCACAATAAACCCCAACAGTGAGGTTGTCCCTTCAGTGCTGTTGTGTTTTGGGGTTTCATTCTTAGTCCACATCTTTTCCTTTTTAGCTTTAAAAATAATATTTTTATTGATTCTTTGAGAATTTCATAGAATGTATTTTGATCTTATTCAGGCCCCCACCCCCATCTCCACCCCACCCTACTATCGCCCCTGAGTTCATGTCTACTATTATTGTTTTTTCTTTTTTAAAGATCTTTTGAGTCTGGGCTGGAGAGATGGCTCAGCAGTTAAGAACACTAACTCTTCTTGCAGAAGACCCGGGTTCGAATCCCAGAACCCACATGGCAGCTAACAAACTGTCCAAAACTCCAGTTCCAGGGGATCTGATTGCCTCTTCTGTCTTCTGCAGGCATTGCATGACAAAGGTGCATTTACAGGCAGGCAATATATGCGTACACATAAAATAAAAATAATAAAATATTTTTAAATTATTTATTTAATAACCATATAATTAGAAGAAGCATTTCATTACAACAGCATTGACATATTCAATAATAATTTCCAGAGCTAAGATGCATCTCTTTAAAAATTGGCCATAAATTTTTAGGTATATAGTTGAATTAATACAGTTATACATATTGTACTCTGTCTAAACCCTATAAGACATTGAATTAAATGAGGTTTTAAACTTTTAAAAAAGATCTCCATTTCATTATTAAAAGTTTCATACAGAAAAATTCATTTTTAATACAATTGGCACTAAGATGCACATGCGTTTCTAATCTCTATATATCTGATTATTACTAGTCACAGTCGGTTACTTTCTGAGTTCCTTGGCATCTGAGCATGGATATAAAGTCATCAGGTAGATTTCAATGATAATGTTTTTCACATCTACTAATTATTAAGGAGCAAATTTTTATGCTTTGAAGAATATTTTTTCTTTTATTTTTATTTATTTATACACCCACTTCCCAGGTAGCACCTTCCCATAGCCTCCCTCCCCCCACTAGAGCCCTTATACTCTGATATCCCTGCTACTGTCTGCTGTGTTGTCGGCACCCCCAGCCATTCCCCACTACTTGCCCTTCTGGTGAATCTAGTCAGCCTATCTAGAGGTCTTTGTTTTAGGAGGGTCAGCTGTTCCTCATCTAGCGGTAATCAGTTGTCTATATTCCTTTGGATAAGATTGGGGTCTGCTGTTCATTTTCCCAGCTCTGTGCTGGGTTACTATCTGGGAATCCCTTTGGCCACCCTGGCCAACAACTCAAAAGAAGGTGCCGCTTGTCTGGCATTGTGGCTTGTTATGTAGCCTTTAGCTATACATATGGACTCTTACGAAGTTATGTTGGCCCATTTAATCTTTGGTTATACTTTTATATTTTTTTAAAAAGATCTTTTGAAGCTGGGTGTGGTGGTGCATGCCTTTAATCCCAGCACTCAGGAGGTAGAGGCAGGCAGCTCTCTGTGAGTTCAAGGCCAGCCTGGTCTACATAGTGAGTTCCAGGACAGCTGGGGCTACAGGGAGAACCTGTCTCAAAAAAAAAGACCAAAAAAAAAAAGATCTTTTGAGTCTAATTTGTGTTCTTCAAATGCTCTTGGGTGTGGGTCCATCCTTTAGAATCTGGTCAACCTACCAGGCATCACACCCTTAAAGAAAACTGCCTCTCTCTCAGCCAGCAACAATCAAATGCCAATAGGTCTTCAGCTGGGGCTAGGGCTTCTTGCCCACCTCCCTCATTCATGCCGAATCTTAGTCTGGATTGGGGTTAGACGGGTCTTAGCACATGCTGTCACAAGTGTCATGGGTTCATATGTACAACTACCCTGTGGTGTCCTTGTATTCATCTACCACCTTTGGCTCTTATAATCTTTCTGCCCCCTTTTCCACAATCATCTTTGAGCCTTGGGAGGAAAAGGTATGATATATATGTCCCATTTAGGATTGAGCACTCCACAGTCTCTTTTGCACATGGCCAAATATGGTTCTCTGTGTTACTCTCCATCTGCTTAAAAAAAGAAGCTTCTCTGGTGAGAGTTGATATATCTATGGGTATAATAATGATATTAACAGTTTAATGCTATGTTCTTTTAGCAGAGTAGTAGTAGGTTTTACACTATTGCCTGTGATCTGTCCAACCACAGGTTCTTGACCCTGATAACAGTTAAGGGCTCCATCTTGTGAAGTGAGCCTTAAATTCAATCAGAAGGTAGCTGGTTACTCCTATAACATTCAGGCCACAATTGTACCTCACAGGGTTCACAGCTGAAAAAGATCGATGATTACTTTATTCAGCTGTTAGAAAAACTGAAATTATGTAACTGGAAACAATCGTCCTAAGTGAGGTAACCTAGACCAAGAAAGGCAAATGTCACATGTTCTCGCCCAGAAGTCAGTACTAGCTTTGAATCTTTAGCTAGGTGAGTTTCAATCTGAAAATCTATAGAGGTCAGAAAATGAATAAGGGGCCATGGGGTGGAGGTGCATATTGGAGGGTAGAAAGAGTGCAGTGCTATAAAGAAAGAAGAGGGTATAATGAGATAAGAAGGGTTAAATAGGGTTGAGAATGGGAGGGCAGGGAAGAGAAGGGAGTAAGGGAAGGGATACTAATACCAAAGGCCTTTTGAAAACAAGTCATATGGAAACCTACTACTATAGAAGCATCTTTTGCATAAATAAATATATATAATATAAAAGGTTTAAATGCAGTTACCCTATAATGGGGTTCAATGGCCCTACCAGACACCACCATAGTCTAGCAAATAGAAAGCCCAAGGCCAGGAATGGACTCCCTCTTTGGAGCTGTTGACCAGAGGCATCCCATAGACCCTCAAACATTACTAGCTATTGCCATTGCTTGTGATTACCCACCAAAACTTGACAATAAGACCTTATTGTTGAAGATACTACAACACACAAGGGAAAAGCAAGCTTGTACTGACTTGGAAGCTTTATCTCTACTGCCTAGCTTTGGTAGTACCAGAAGGTGTTGTGCATACTACTGGAAAAGTAATCATCAACGTACTTTTCTTGATGCCATCTTCCTAAGCGATCCCCAACTCTCTGGATTTCAACTACCATTAGTATGCTACTGGCTCACAAATGATCAACACTGATCTTCATCCTCAGACTGTCACATAAATCCTTATAATGAAAATAGTATTGCAGAATAACACTGATACTACTCTCAAGTAATAGCCTATGGTGGTTTGTATGAGAAGTATCCCCCATAGGTTGAATACTTGATCAAGTATCAGTTTGTGGTACTGTTTGTAGAGGTTTAGGAGGCGTGTCCTTGCTGGAGGATGCACATCACTAGGAGGTGGGCTTGAGAGTTCGTAGCCTTGCCCGATTTGCAGTTTGTTCTGCTTCCTACACATACTTGAAGATGTGAGCATTTAGCTTTCTGCTCTGATTACCTCCTGCCATGCCTCCTCCACCACGATGGACTCTTATTCCCCTGGAACCCTGACTAAACAAACTCTTCCTTCCACAAATGGCCTTAGACATGGTGTTTTATTGCATCAATGGAAAACTAATGCATAGCCCTCCTCTGTAATCTGTATAAACAATTATAATTGTTCCAAGAGAGTGTGGTGACCCACACATAAAAATAGGCACTTACACTCTGCTCTCTTGGGTTGCTCTCACTTTGAACCCAGGTAGCATACTGTGATGGAGCCACACAACCACACAGAGAGACCATGTGAAGTAATTCATCTGACCATTAGCCCCAAGTGAGGTCCCAGAACACTGCTAGTATTAACTTTCAGGAATGTAAGGATGCCTTCACCTGATTCAAGTCCCCTTCCCTGAGTCACCCAAACCATCCCAGCTGATGCACCATGACACAAAAAATAAGCTGTGCTCACCAATCCCTGTTCAAAGTATAGATTCATGAATAAAATAAATTATTGATATTGCTTAAAATCATTGAGTTTGAGTAAGTGGTTACACAGAAAAGATACCTGAAACTGTTGTGAAGTGCTTTTCTCCATAGAAGACAGAGAAGGCTTATAGAAAAGGCTTCCAGTCATGTTTGCTATAAGATGAATATATTAAATAAATATATTTTATATGGCATGTAACAATAGTATTAAGAAAAACATAAGTAATATAAATTACTCTGTGGTTAATGCAATTTATTTCATAGTTTATAATAGTAATGCTTACACAAGCTATTAGATTATTATAATGGGTCAGAAACTGTAACTCAGTGGTAGAATGCATGATTAGCATATATGAAGCCATGAGTTCAATTCCTGGCTCTGCAAAATATAAATCTATAAATAATTAAAATAATGATCATGTATTTTTATATTATTTTATTAATGTTAATATTAAGTCCCAAGATAAAATAAAGCCCTTAGGAATCATGATAGATAGATAAAGTGAATTAGATAAATCCCATCTGACCATTATGCAAATCTTGACATCTAGAGTGGTAAACCACAATAGCAGCAAGTACCCATTACAGAACATGTTCTTTAAAGACTTGTTTCTGTCTAGCTATGCACCGTGTTATATAAACTCCTTGAAGTATGTCTGTTAGGGTTTGATCTTTGCTAACCCGAAGCTTAGTACAGTGCATTCAGACACTCCTTTTACAGCACATGATGATGTTCAGAGTTGGAGACCAAGACTGGTTAAACAGTCAGAAAGCATATTGGTAATTATTATGTGAACTGCAACTATCATTTTTCTTTTGCACCACAAAACTGATTTTTTTTTTTCAGGCTGCTAATCCAAGAGAAGCATGACTGCAAACAGCAGCAAAACAGCCTCTAGTAGAGGTCAATTCTCCAGTATAGGTCTGGGCAAGATAATATCAGTTGTCAATTTAACATACCTGGGAAGAGAGACCCTCAAGTGCGGACTTTCCTCTATCAGGTTTGCCCATGGCCACATCTGGGAGGCATTTCCTTGATTATTGAGTAATATGTAATAGCCTAGAGCACTGTGGGTGGTATCACGCCTGGACAGGTGGTCCTTGTTGTGCAAGAAAGCAGGCTGAGCACAGGCCAGAGGAGCAAGCCAGTGAGCAGCTCTCCCATGGCCTGTGCTTCAGTTCCCGCCTCAAGGTTCCTGCCATGAGTTCCTGTCCTGACTCCCCTCAAGGATGAGCTGCGATCAGGATATGTAAGCCAATTAAACCCTTTCCTCCACAAGTTTGTTTTCATTAGTGTTTTCATAGCAATAAAGAAACCAAACTAGGACAGGGTCAAACATAACTGTCATATTCAGAAAGTTTTTAGCTTAACTGCAACCCCTGTAACCCAAGTATACTCACCAGACCCCCAAAAAAAAAAAAAACACCCAAATAAATGTGAATTTACAAATACTTTTGCTTTGCTTTTATTCATTACACTATAATTTCCGATTTCCTTTGTTGTGCAATTTTTCAGTAAGCAAATAGACTTCCTAATTACCAGGTGTGGGAATCTATAATAATTAAAGGTGACTTTTATTTTATAGTTGTTTTCAATATAGAAAATTATAGATTGTAAGCTTGGGTAAACCCTTAAAGATTTGTATGATATTAATCTTTGGAAACATTATAGCTTACCAGAGTTTTAATTTTTAAACTCTGCAATCAAATATGGAAGAATCAATAATCTTGAGTTGCCACTGACTTTGCCCTTATTACCACATGTCATCAAAAAGGCTTGAGTTATTCTGTGCAACAGATGTTTAGTGAATACTCACCTCTACAAGTCTCTGTGCTTCTGCTTTGGGAGATATAAAAACGGGTTTGTTTGGTTTTTTGGGGGGGGGTTTGGTTTGGTTTTGGTTTTGGTTTTTACCAGTTTGAGGGTCAATAGGAATAGACAGTCAACGATGGTAAAGGTTCGAGCTGAACGTTGGGATCTTTTCTCAGCTCTCCCATTCAGCTTTGTCAGAAAGACAGGAGAAGTAAAAAGGGTGCCTAAGAATGATAATAAAGGAAGTTCCAAGAGTACTGGGCAAGGCAGAGAGTGCACCAGTTCAGACTAGCAGATTTCACACAGGTACAGTGTGAATGTTTATATCGGAAAAAAAAAACCAATAAATTTCCTATGTATTAGTTACTTTTTTGTTGCTCTGATAAAACACTATGACCAAAGCAACTTTTAGAAGGAAGAGATTGTTTGGCTCATGGTTCCAGAGGTTAAAGGTCCGTCATGGTGGGGAGGCATGGTGGCAGAGGTGACCAGAGCAGAAAGCTGAGCACTCACATCAGGTAGGCACAGGAAGCAGAGTGAGTCAGACTGGAAGTCAGCCAGCTCTATATTCTCAAAGCCCAGCCCCAGTGGTGTGCTTCCTCCAGCATGCCATACCTCCTAAAGGTTCCATGACCCTCCCCAAATGGTGCCACAAACTGCAGACCAAGCGTTCAAATACTTGGAGGTTATGGGGAATACTCATTCATACCACCATGCCTTAAGTGTTAGACCTATTACTGAGATATAGTTTATGGAAGTTTTCAAAATATGAGGATAACTTTAATCAATTTTTAAGCCATAATGAATTAAAATTTAAAAGTCAAATATTCACTTTAAAAGGAAATAAAACTCATATATTTTATAACAATATTTCAACCTCTAGATAAATACTAGAGAAACCCATATATCATATAAGATATGCACAGGTTGTTGGTTTCAATATGTTTGTAGAAGCCAAATATTGGTCAAAACAGAAATATCCATGACAAGAAGAGTAAGTAAGTAAATGTATTTTGGTATGTTTAAATGATAGGATATTAAAAAGCAAATAAAGATAATACCCTAATACCATATAGATGTAGTAACATGGCTATATCCAAAAACAATTGTAATAGGATGGGAGAAGCATTTCCAAAATTGTTTGTGCAGAATGAATTAACATGATGAGTAATGTTACTACATTAATCAGTTCTTTTCTTACTCAATGTCATTCACAGTTTTATTCAACAGATGCTGGATGTAGAAGAGCTCATGTTCTAAGGCATCCTCTTGCCAAACAGGTCTGGGTTTCACTAGAGCTGGGTTATGAGGAGGTGTGGTATGCATGCTGTCATTAGGGCTTATCATGGGAAGGAGAGGAGATTTCTAGGACTCAAGATGTCATCTCTTTTCTTCCCTATCCTGGGCATGTTCAGATCTGTTAAGGTACAGGTAGGTATGCATGCTGGGTTATGAGGAGGTGTGGTATGCATGCTGGGTTATGAGGAGGTGTGGTATGCATGCTGTCATTAGGGCTTATCGTGGGAAGGAGAGGAGATTTCTAGGACTCAAGATGTGATCTCTTTTCTTCCCTATCCTGGGCATGTTCAGATCTGTTAAGGTACAGGTAGCTGATATGGGTGCGTTTTTTATCATCATGGTATGATTATAATGAGTCCAAGGTTGTCTGGAGTGTGGACATGGTGTCCAGACCAGATCAAACCAGTCTGGTGCCCCACCCATATTCTTCCACCTGCAAATGGGAGTGTATGATAACATGGTAGCTGGATGGTGGCAGCTGGGAGGGAGCATGTGGTTATCAGTATTGGGGCTTTAGCTTTTGCAAGCAAGCAGCAGGGCCGGAAGAAGAAGAAGCCATCAGTAATTTGGGATTTCAGTCTGGTGATAGCAATACTCTCCATTCGGTCTGGATGTGTGCTCATGTATACCAAAGGATAAACTCTGAATAGAGGCTGAAGGACATCCATTAAATTTACAGGGGAATAAAGGAATGAAATAGGATCGAGTACAGATCTCAACTTATGCCTAATGTTTCATTTTCTAC
>NW_008349000.1:1048689-1057189 GCF_000622305.1 Nannospalax galili | reverse complement strand
GGTTGCACTTGGATCCTTGGCACCTGTGTATGTCTATAAAGTCATTGGGTAGATTTCAATGGTAATGTTTATCACCTCTACTAATTAACATGACATAAATTTCCATGCTTCCTCCTCAAATATAATACATTTTTTAAAATTTGCTGGGTTTTTTTGTGTGTGTGTATATCACACAGAACATCCCAAAGCATCTTAACTATACACCCACTTCCCAGATGGCACCCTCCCTCCCCCCCACTAGTAGTTACTATCATTTTTAAGTGCTAGCATATTTAAGACAGTAAGAAATGAAATTTCCTTTAATTCTGAAAGATTTTCACAATAATCAAAACCATTTGACATCAGTTTACAACCACGTTCTCTAATAAAGAATCCATGTTTGAATGTCAGTATGCTCCACATAGTAACCTCACTGATAAAGAAACACAGCAGGGGCTGGAGAGATGGCTCAGTGGTTAGGAACACTTACTGTTCTTCTAGAAGACTCAGGTTTGAATCCCAGCAGCTAACAACTGTTTGTAACTCCAGCTCCAGGGGATCAGATGACCTCTTCTATCCTCCATGGGCATTGCATGACCCGGGTACACTTATACACATGCAGGCAATACACACATACACATAAAATAAAAATAATAAGTAAAAAAGAAAGAAACACAGCAGGAAAATGCTTTAATGCATATGATGCTGGGCTAAAATATGGTTCTGGCATTTTATGGATTTAAGAACTGCCTAATTACATATTTGTGAATGCATCACATACCTTCTAGGCTAGAATGAAGCCTAATATCCATTGCAGTTCACCAAGTAAATAAAGTAATGTTGAAAAATTATATCGTCACTTAAACCAAGCAACAATATAGACTCATGATCATTGTAAAGGCTACAATTTGCAGACTGGTTTTCTGTTTTATTGTATGCTTAAATACCAGGGACTTAAACCACAAAAGTTAACTACATTGTGTAAATACAGAAAGCTAAGATGACAACTCAGTAGAAATCATCTTTAATTGTTACGGCCATTATTTAGCAATCATTACACATAGGCAGTATTCTAATCCTTGTATAAACTGTTCCAGACTGGTGGATTTTCTTCCTTCACATCAAAAGTAAGATATTGACATCACTGAACCATTAGACTATCTGGCTTGCATTTTCCCCAATTGCTCAACATTCTTTTTTTTTCTTCCTGCTATTGGGAGTGCTCACTAGGAAACTAAACAAGGGAAAAAATCACCCACAGTACAACTACTCAAATGCAACCACTTCTGTTTGAGTATTTCTTCTTGGTAAGGGTATATTTCAGTAACGGAGATAAAGACACAAATAGATGTATAGATATGTAATCATGTTGTATACTTCGTGTGTGTGTGTGTGTGTGTGTGTGTGTGTGTGTGTGTGATGTGTGCCATTTTAGTCCTTTCTATTCAAATTGTTACTGGAACTTATCCAAAGGCCTGGCTCTAAAGGTACCAGGTCAGGGATGTCTATCCCAAAGGAACCATGATAGGGAGGGCAGGAAAGGATTTATTCTTAGTGTGGACTCTTTGCAAGCACAGCAGACAATGCTGGAAATAGTTTTGGGTTATACGGGAAAGGGACAAAGGGACAAAGGGTCAGGGCTTCACACATCTCCCCAGCCTTCATTGTGCATCCATTTTGTATTATCATATTTACTAACTTCCATATTTATTGTCATTGAGGTTTACTTCTTATTAACCATTTTAGGGTTGAAACCTGAGTCTTAACAGCCCTTTACAGGCTAAACTGGGGCACCCACCTTCAATAGGCCAATTAAAGAGACAAATAACAATGAAAAGGGAGAAAGAAGATCATTCAATGCAGCCACTGTAGAAAGAGATCTAGGGACCCCCAAATTCTATCTTCATAATACCAACATGAGGTTTGTTTATATTTAAATAGAAGACAAGACATATGCAGAACTAAACAGTCCTGATCAAGGTCAGGTCCTACCAGCATTGATTCATTATTGTCTAGACTCCAGCTTTTCCTGCAAAGTGGCCTGACAAGCTGTCAAATCTGGGTGAAATCTCTTTCTGGGAGATAGGTTCTCTTTCGGGCTGGCAGCAGGCTTTCTTCTGTTACTACTTGCAGCATAAGATTCCTGGAGAAATTTCTATTCTGTGGGGTATATTGTTTCAATAGTCTGGTCGTCATAGGGAGGAACACAAGTATCTTTCTTCTGAACATTTCCATGCCTGCCAGGAGAGTTACAATTCTTAATTTAAATGCTGATATTGTGTATCTCATAACATAAAGTTTTCTCTGCCCAGAGTTCATAAATACAGCCTTTTAACTTCTACAAATTTTAGGTTGTCTCTCACACACCCAGAATTTAATTCGTGTTTGATGACAGATCAGTATTGTTTCTTCTGTGACTATCTCATGCCCTGAAAACATAATGAGCTGCACAACCTTCTTTCTGTCATACTTCAAGTACCTCTGTGTTTGCTGATTCCAAGCTCTCAGGTTTCCCCCATTGCCTATGTGTAATACCACAGTACTTTACTTTGCAGACAATGAATCTTAACAGGCTATGATACAATTGCTCCCCATCCAGTTTTTCTTGTTCTTCACTTGGGAAATCTTAATCCTGAATACCCTCAGACCTGAGGATCAGGTTAAGCAGCAGCAGCAGCTACTGCTGCTGCTGCTGCTGCTGCTTCTGCTGCTGCTGATGCAAGATACTGCTGCCATTTCACTTGGAATGACATTGAAGTTAGATGGTAATTTGAACTTAGCTATCACCATTATACTATTGTTTAGCGATCCATGAACATGGTATGCCCTTTCATTTAGGTTTTCTCTTTTTAAATATTTTTTTTATTTTTATGAGTATGTGAGTGTTTTGCTCACAAGTATATAAGTTCACCCATGTGATGAAATACCCGTGAGGCCAGAAGAGGGCATTTGATTGCCTGGAACTGGGGTTATGGATGGTTGTTAGTCGATATATGGATGCTGAGAACCGAACTCATGTCCTCTGCAAGGGCAGTCAGTGCTCTTAATTCTGAGCCATCTTTCCAGCCCTTACTTAGATTTTCCTAGATGTCTTTCAAAAAGTTGACCATTTTACCTCGAAAAGATTTGTATATTTGACTGTATTTATCCCAGGGGATTTATTCTAATATTGCTTAGTATGTCTACCATACATATCACTTTTGATTCTGTTTTGGCACTAAATCATTTTCATGGGTATTTTTGTCTAAATAGTGAATAGTTTCCAATTGTGACTTATTTTAGTCATGAGCCATTTAGCTTAGTTTTTAGTGTGGGGATATCTTTATCTTACAGTTCCAATTTTGTTCAGTAAAAGATATCTTTACTATAAGAACTTAGCATTTGTTGAAATTTATTTTGTTACTTTATACTGTTTAATTTCATGTTTCATGCCTTGAATACATGCAACAATGTAATTCCTGGACAGGGGAAAAACTATAATGATTAGATCAGTTTGGCTCATTATGTTGTCCTTATCTCCATTCTTACTGATTTTTGTCTAATCTATTCACCTTTTAAAGTTGGTCAGTAACTACTTGTACAGTGTTCTTGGCTTTGTATGTTATTGATATATAGAAAATCTAGTGAATTTTTATGTTGCTTTTGTTTCCTGCTACTCTACTGAAAATAACAGTTCTAAGAGTTCTAGGGTAGAGTCTTTATGGTCTTTTATGTATGGGATCAAGGTGTCTACAAGTAGGGATAATGTTACTGCCTTTCCTATTTGTATCCATTGTATTTCTTTCTCTTGTCTTACTGTTCCATCTAAGACTTTGAACATTATGTTGAATAAGAGTGAAGAGATTGGACACCTTGCCTCATTCTAGATTTGAGAGGAAGTGCTCTCAATTCAGTTTGTTGTATGTACCCTTATTATATGGGGTTAACCTTCTTCTATTCCTAGTTTGTCCAGAGCTCTTATCATGAAGGGATGTTGAACTTTGCTGAAACTTTTTGTCTGCTATTGATTGAGGTGATTGTGTGATTTCTGTCCTTAAGTCTATTTATGTGCTGAGTTACACTTACTGATCTGTGCATAGTGAACTAAACTTGTATGCCTGGAATGAGGCCAACTTGGACTAATACATGATCTTTTTTTTTTAAAGACAGGGTCTCCCTGTAGCCTAAGCTGGCCTGGAACTCAATTTGTAGACCAGGCTGGCCTCAATCTCACAGACATTCACCTGCCTCTGCCTCCCAAGTGCTGGTATTAAAGGCACGTGCCACTGTGCCCAGCAATATATGCTCTTCTTCATGTGTTCTTCTATTTAGTTTACCAGAATTTTTATTAGAATTTTTGCATATGTGTTCATCAAGGAAATGAGTCTGGAGGGTCTTTTGTTGTTGTATCCTTATTCAACTTTAGTATCAGGGTAATGCTGACTTCTTAGATGAATTTGGTAGTATTCCTTCCCTTTCCATTTGTGTATGTGTAAAAGATTGTGTGTGTAAATGTGTGTGGAAGTGTGTGTGCACATGTGAGCACGTGTATGGAAAGCAATATATTGACACTTGGTGTCTCCTTCAATCACTCTCTGCCTTATTTTTTGAAACTGGATCTGTGCTTGTAAGCATTTGTCAACTTTACAAAAACCAAAGTCACCTGGGAAGAAGGAACTTCAATTGAGGAATTTCTTCCATCAGACTGGCCTGTGGCCATAGCTATGAGACATTTTCGTTTTTATGCTTTGAAGAATTATTAATTTATCATCTGTGCTTGTAAGCATTTGTCAACTTTACAAAAACCAAAGTCACCTGGGAAGAAGGAACTTCAATTGAGGAATTTCTTCCATCAGACTGGCCTGTGGCCATAGCTATGAGACATTTTCGTTTTTATGCTTTGAAGAATTATTAATTTATAACCATTATTTTTTAAATTTTACCACCAAGTAGAACTCCATTATTTAAATATATCACATTATCCATTTATCACTTGAGGGACATTTAGGTTGTTTCCATTTCTTATTGTAAAAAGAGCAGCAACAAACATGGCTGTGCAAATATCTCCACAGGAGGAGGCGTCCATTGGATATTTGCCAAAGAGTGATATGCCTGGTTTATATGGTAGATTCATTTGCAGTTTTTTAAGAGTTCTCCACACTTACTCCATCAGCTGTTGTACCAGTTCACAATCCTGTGAACACTGGAAGTGTACCTCTTTTTCTATATCTTTGCCAACCTTTGTTGTGATTTAGTCTATTAATCTGAGCTATTCTGACTGAGGATGGATAAAATCTTAACTACTAAGAATTAAGAATTACTAAGAATTAGTTACTAATTAATCCCTAATTACTAAGAATGTTGAACACTTTTTAAATTGTTTTCTAGCCACTGATGTTTCTTTTGAGAGCCCTGTTCAGATTCATAGCCCATTTTTAATTGGGTCATTTGTTTTCTTCTTTGTTTTTTGAGTTCTTTGTATATTCTGAATATTAATCATCTGTTGGATGAACAGCTGGTGAACGTTTTCTGCCAATCTGTAGGCTTCCTCTTTACTCAGCTGGTTGTTTGCTTTGCTGTACACAAGTGTTTTCGTTTAATGAGGTCCCATTTGTCAATTGTTGACCTTAATTCCTGAGTGACTGATGTCTGATCTAGAAAGTTCTTTCCTGAACCTATGTCTTGAAGGGTAGTGCCTATGCATTCTTCTAACAGTTTCAGAGTTTCAGGCTTCACATTGAGGTCTTTGATCCATTTGTAATTGACTTTTGTACAGGGGATGATAAAGGTCTAATTTCATTCTTCTACACATGGAGATCTTATTTTGCAACACCATTTGTTGAAGATGTTCTTTCCTTCAGTGTGTGTTCTTGGGACCACTGTCAAATATCAGGTGGCTGCAATTGTGTGCACTCATGTTTGGACCTTTTATTTTGTTCCGTTGATCTATAAGTTTTTTTTGTGTGTACCAATACCATGCTGATTTAATGACAATATCTCTGTAATATAGTTTGAGGTCTGGTGTGTTAATCCCCTGCATTGCTCTTTCTGCTTAGTATTGATTTGGCTATCTGGGGTCTTTTGTGTTTCCATATACATTTTAGAATGGATTTTTATATTTCTGTGAAGAATGTCATGGGGATTTTGATTGGGACTGCATGAATCTGTAAATTGCTTTTGATGGGATAGTCACTTTCACTATATTGACTCTACCAATTCATAGCATGGGAGGGTTTTCCATCTCATTGTGTCTTCCTCAATCTCCTTAAAGATCTAAAGTTTTCATTGAATAGGTCTTTGATATCTTTCGTTATGTTTAGCCCTAGATATTTTATATTTTGAGGTAATTGAAAGAGTTTCCTTGAACTCTTTCTCTGATTACTTATTTGTATATAGAAAAGCTAATGATTTTGTTTAACCATTAGGCCCTGGCTGATCACATGACTTAACAGCTGTTTTTAATTTATCATTTATCATTTTTTAAATTTTTAATAACTATGTGATTAGAAGAAGCATTTCACTACAGCTTTAACATATTCAGTACCACACTCCAGAGCAAGACTACATCTCTTTCACAAGTGGCTGTAAGGTTCAAAGTAATACAGTTATAGAATATTGAACCCAGTATAAACCCTATAAGACATAAAATTGAGTGAGGATTTAACCTTTAAAAAAGATATCCATTTCATTTTAGAATATATTGTTCCCTGCAGAAAGACTCATTGTTTTTGCTACTAACACTGAGATGTTGGCACATGCATCTCTAATCTGTATGTATCTGATTATTACTAGTCATCATCGGTTTCACTTGGATCCTTGGCGCCTGTGTACATCTATAAAGTCATCAGATTTCAAAGGTAATGTTTATCACCTCTACTAATTAGCATAATGTAAATTTCCATGCTTCCTCCTCATATATAATACATTCTTTAAAATTTATTGATTTGTGTGTGTGTATGTATGTATCACACAGAACATTCCAAACCAACTTATTCAACTATACACCCACTTCCCAGATGGCACCCTCCCATAGCCTCCCTCCCCCCACTAGAGCCCTTATACTCTGATATCCCTGCTACTGTCTGCTGTGTTGTTGGCACCCCTAGTCATTCCCTACTACTTGCCCTTCTGGTGAATCTACTCAGCCTATCTAGAGGTCTTTGTTTTAGGAAGGTCAGCTGTTCCTCATCTAGCAGCAATCAGTTGTCAATATTCCTTTAGATAAGACTGGGGTCTGCTGTTCATTTTCCCAGTTCTATGCTGGCTTACTATTTGGGAGTCCCTTTAGCCACCCTGGCCAACAACTCAAAAGAAGGTATCGCCCGTCTGGCATTGTTGCTTGTTATGTAGCCTTTAGCTATGCATATGGACTCTTAAGAAATTATATTGGCCCCTTTAATCTTTGGTTATACTTTCCTTTTGGGTGTTTAAGGTCATACATTTGGCCCAGATAAACCAATTTATTTTAAATCTTAAAGTCGTTTGAGGATCTGTTCATAAGGGGTCACATGGGCTTGGGAGGAGCCCCTGGCTCCTTTCTTTTACCAGTTCCATCTATGTGAAGATAAGTCAAAGATCCTGCTCGACCATGGTTGGCTTTGCTTGGAAGCATGGAGGAAATGATTCCTCTGTGTTGACACTCCTCTTTGTAGAATGGACACTGGTTCTAGTCCATCTGGTGGGGGTCTCCTCGGCCTCCTTGATCATGAGGACAGGTGACCTACCACAGTTACAGGACATTTTGGGAGATGCTCATAGTCCCCTGGAACTAGTTGACCTAGGAAGGCAAGGAGCAAAACCTGTTGTTATGACCCTCTGACCAAATTATTATAGGCCACAAAGTATGTCTGTTAAACATCCAAGAAGGTTAGTTCCACCAGTCTGGTACTTCTAATTACGGTGTGTCATGTAGATAAATCTTGGGGAAAGACCAATTGTTCTCAGATAAACCATACCTAGACATATATTTCTTGATCTGCTGTGTATAATTTGTCAATAGGATGTAGGAGTAATATGGTTCCCTCTGGTTTTCAAAATTACCTAGGCATTATGTGCTGGATAGCTTTAGTGTCAACTTGACACACCTGGGTTGAGGGAGCCTCAATTGGGGAATTTCCTCCATTGGACTGGCCTGTGGCCATGTCTGTGGGGTATTTTCTTGATTGTTGAGTGATGTGGGAGGGCCCAGCCCACTGTAGGTAGTGCCACCCCTGGGCAGGTGGGCACTATCTTATCCCTGTTGGTTAAGAGAGCAAGCTGAGCAGGGACCAGGGGAGCAGTGAGCAGCATTCCTCCATAGCCTGTGCTCCACCTCCTGCCTCCAGATTCCTGCCCTGAGTTCCTGCCTTGGGCTCCCTGATGAACTGCAACCTGGGAGATGTAAGCTGAATAAACCCTTTCCTCCCCAAGTTGGTATTGGTCAGAGTATTTTGTCACAGCAATGAAGAACAAACTAAGACACATTATTTATCTCTCGCATTGTCTCACCCCTCCATCATGGTTTTCCCACTTAAGGTGCCCCCATTTCCCCCCTTTCTCCCTT